>NC_057803.1:289445799-289455130 GCF_018294505.1 Triticum aestivum | reverse complement strand
TGGCCGGATGGGCCGGGGGGCGGTTGCGGGCTCCCGCGGGCCGCGGTGGAGGAGGCCGTCCGGGGAAACGTGGCATCTCCCGGTTGGGCAGGCGGTGGCGGCGGACGTGTCCGGCTCCGTCCGGACGTGTCCGGTGGCGGCGGAGATCCGATTTTTAGGGTTTGAGAGAGGGGATCCGCGAATTTAGAGGAGGGGGTCTATATATAGGCATAGGAGGAGCTAGGAGAGTCCAAATGAGGTGCGGTTTTTGGCCACGCGATCGCGATCGAACGCTATAGATGATGGAGAGGTTTTTGGTGGGTTTTGGGCCAACTTGGAGGGGTGTTGGGCTGCAACACACACGAGGCCTTTTCGGTCCCTCGGTTAGCCGTTGGAGTATCAAACGAAGTCCAAATGATACGAAACTTGACAGGCGGTCTACCGGTAGTAAACCAAGGCCGCTTGGCAAGTCTCGGTCCAATCCGGAAATGTTTAATCCCCACACACGAAAGAAAGGTAGAAATGACCACCGGAGGAGAACGAAGCGCCGGAATGCAAAATGGACAACGGGGAAAATGCTCGAATGCATGAGATGAACACGTTTGCAAATGCAATGCACATGATGACATGATATGAGATGCACGACAACGACAACAACACACGGAGACAAAAACCCAAACCCGAGAAAATAAAATAACTTAAGGCCGAAAACGGCAAGAGTTGGAGTACATATTGGGAAAGTTACATCCGGCGTGTTACAACACTCCACCACTGCGAAAGGATCTCGTCCCGAGATCTAGGACTGAAAGAACGCCGGGTACTCAGAACGGAGGTGATCCTCACGTTCCCAGGTAGCTTCACGGTCGGAATGATGTGACCACTTGACTTTGAGGAATTTGATTGACTTGTTGCGAGTCTTGCGTACAGTCTCTTCAAGAATAGCCACTAGGTGCTCACGGTAAGAGAGATCTTCTTGGAGCTCAATGTCCTCGAAGTTGACGGTGCGGTCAGGAGTCTTGAAGAACTTTCGGAGCTGAGAGACATGGAATACGTCATGAACATTTGCAAAGTTTGAAGGAAGCTCGAGTTGATAGGCGAGATCGCCTCTCTTGCTGACAATCTTGAAAGGTCCCACGTATCTGGGGGCAAGCTTCCCTTTGATACCGAAGCGACGAGTACCTTTCATAGGAGAGACACGGAGGTAAACATGATCTCCGATCTCGAAAGCCAAATCACGGTGCTTACTGTCATAGTAGCTCTTCTGGCGGGATTGGGCTGCTTTGAGGTTATCTCGAATGACTTTGCACATTTCTACTGCCTCTGAGATTAAGTCATTTCCCAAAAGCTGACGTTCACCGGTTTCAGACCAGTTGAGAGGGGTACGACACTTCCTGCCATACAGAATTTCAAATGGGGCCTTGCCCGAACTTGCCTGAAAACTGTTGTTGTAGGAGAATTCAGCATAAAGAAGACAATCCTCCCACTTCATGCCGAAGGAGATCACACAAGCCCTGAGCATATCTTCAAGAATCTGATTCACACGCTCGACTTGACCGCTAGTTTCAGGATGGAAAGTTGTGCTGAAACGGATGTTGGTGCCCATGGCCTTCTCAAAAGAATCCCAAAACTTGGAGGTAAAGATGCTGCCACGGTCAGAAGAGATCACTTGTGGAATACCGTGCGGAGAGACAATTCAAGAGGTATAGAGCTCCGCCAATTGAGCTACAGTGATTGATTCTTTGATAGGCAGAAAGTGAGCCACTTTGGTGAGTTTGTCGATGACAATGAATATAGCATCATTGCCACGCTTGGACTTTGGAAACCCAGTCACGAAGTCCATTTCAATGTGGTCATACTTCCATTCTGGAATGGCAAGAGGTTGGAGGAGACCAGCTAGCCTTTGGTGTTCTGCCTTCACTCTTCTGCAGACATCACATTCATTCACGAATTGAGCAATCTCGCGCTTCATTCGAGTCCACCAATAAGCCTACTTGAGGTCCTGATACATCTTCGTGCTCCTAGGGTGGATGAAGAGGAGAGAATTGTGAGCCTCGTTCATGATCACTTTACGGAGGTCACATTTGGGTACAACAATACGATCCTCGAAGAAGAGAGTATCCTTGTCATCAAGGCGGTAGCACTTGTACTTGGGTTGACTCTTGGCAATCCCAATCTTCACCTTTTTCACCATAGCATCAAGAAGCTGAGCTTGGCAAATCTGGTCTTCCAAGGTAGGAGAGACTTGAAGGTTGGCGAGGAAACCTTGAGGAACAACTTGTAGATTAAGTTTGCGGAAAGCTTCACAAAGCTCGGGTTGGTAAGGCTTGAGAATTAGACTGTTGCAATAAGCCTTCCTGCTCAATGCGTCAGCAATCGCATTGGCCTTGCCTGGAGTATACTCGATACTCGGATTATACTCTTGACTCATTTTGACCCATCGAGTTTGCCTGAGGTTGAGATTAGGTTGAGTGAAGATGTACTTGAGACTCTTGTGATCAGTGAAAATGTCCACTTTTCTTCCCAATAAGAGATGTCTCCAAGTCAAAAGAGCATGCACAACTGCCGCCAACTCGAGATCATGAGTGGGGTAGTTCTTCTCATTAGGCTTCAACTGGCGAGAGGTATAAGCAACAACTTTCTTCTCTTCCATCAACATTGCGCCAAGACCTTGGAGAGAGGCATCACAAAAGACCTCGTACAGCTTGCATTCATCAGGTGGAGTCAGAACTGGAGCAGTGATCAATTTCTCTTTCAAAGTGTTGAAAGCAATGTCACACTCCGGAGACCAAACGTACTTGACGTGCTTCTGGAGAAGATTTGAGAGAGGCTTCGCGATCTTGGAAAAGTTTTCAATGAATCTTCGATAGTAGCTTGCGAGACCGAGGAAGCTACGGAGTTGCTTCACGTTCTGAGGAGGTTCCCAATTCAGAATTGCAGACACCTTCTTAGGATTCACCACGATGCCCTTGGCAGAGATGATATGACCAAGATAAAGAACCTCATCGAGCCAAAATTCGCACTTGGACAACTTGGCGTAGAACTTGTGTTCCCTCAGCTTATCGAGTACCAAATGCAAGTGCTTGGCATGATCTTCCTTGTTCTTTGAGAAAACCAGAATGTCGTCGAGATAGACCAAAACGAAGTCATTGGTGTAGGCGTTGAAGATGAAGTTCATCATGCGTGAGAAAGTCGGAGGAGCGTTGACGAGGCCAAAAGACATAACAGTGTATTCATATGAACCATAGCTTGTCCTGAAGGCCGTCTTGGGAATATCTTGCTCACGGATTCGAATATGATGATAACCCATACGGAGATCAAGCTTGGAGAATACTTGGGCACCTTTGAGTTGTTCGAACAGCTCGTTGATGTTGGGAAGTGGGTATTTATTCTTGATGGTCTTCTTGTTCAATGGACGGTAATCAACACAAAGCCGGTCCGTTCCATCCTTCTTATTCACAAAAAGAACACCACAACCCCATGGAGAAGAACTAGGCCGGATAAGACCCATACGCTCTTGAATATCGAGTTGCTTCTTCAGCTCCTTCAACTCTTTAGGTCCGAGCTTGTAAGGACGCTTGCACACTGGTTCCGTGTCGGGCTCAAGATCAATGACGAATTCAACTGGCCGGTGCAGAGGCATTCCTAGAAGCTCTTCTGGAAAGACGTCTTGATATTCGCAAACGACTGGAATTTGTGAGATGGCATCGAGTTCACCCTTCTCATTGAGAGAAAACAGACGGATGGTATCATCACGAGCGGCAAAGACAATTACATCCTCAGACGAATGAGTCAATTGAATCTGCCTTGCAGCATAATCAAGATGCGCCTTGTGCTTAGAGCCAATCCATCCCGAGAATAAGATCAATATCCGAGTCACCAAGAACCGTTGGAGAAGCCAGAAACTTGTAGTCACCCAAGGTGATAGTAACATCCGGAACGATGGAGTTAGCATGCATGTGCTTACCGGGAGAGACAACTGCTAATGGACTAGGCAAAACTTGTGAAACCAATTCATGCCTAGAAGTAAACGGTCTCGAGATGAAACAATGCGATGCACCAGTGTCAAAAAGAACTCTTGCAGGAATATCGTTAACAGGAAGGTTACCCATGATGACATCTGACGAGTCCTCTGCCTGAGCTGCATTCATCAAATTGACCTTGGCGTGCTTGGGGTTATGCTTGACCACAGCTGTACTTGCCGATCTCATAGGAGGAGGAGGAGGAAGGCGCCTCTGATTGAGACACTTGTTGGCAGAGTGACCCTTCTGTTGGCACTTGTTGCATGTGACCTCTGAAAGCGGACAGTGATACGGAGCACTCGATCTTGGAGCTTGAGACGAAGTCTTGTTCTGAAAGCCAGGGTTGGGTGGGTGGGAAGATCCACTGCCAATTTTGCTCTTCTGCTGATACGGCTGACGGAACGGAGGAGCAGGAAGCCAATACTTCTGCTGCTTGGCCACTTGAGTAGAGGAAGAAGGAGTAGCATCTCTGACTCGCTTCTTGGAAGCATCACACCTTAGTTGAGCGGCCTCTTGCTTCAATGCCATGTTGTAGAACTCATCGTACCTCAAGGGCTCAAAGAGAACAAGAGCTAGCTAAATTTCTTCTCTGAGACCACCCCTGAACTGGTATATCATGCTCTTCTCATCAGGGACATCCTGCTTGGCAAAGCGGGCGAGCTTCTGAAATAACTTGTTGTAGTCATAGACAGACAAAGAGCCTTGCTTCAGGTTGCAGAATTCCTCACGCTTGCTTTCAACCACGCTCTGAGGGATATGTTGAGCTCGGAAATCTTGACGGAATTCATCCCAAGTGATCACACGTCCACCTCTGGAGTCCTTGTATTGCTGGAAACATTCTGCAGCTTGATCTTTGAGTTGGAAGGAAGCGAACTTGACGAAGTCCTCAGGCCTGACGTTACTGCACTCGAAATGCTTGCACAGATCCACAAGCCAATCGTCAGCATCAGTTGCCTCAACACAATTGCTGAAATTCTTTGGCCTGTTAGCAAGGAACTGGTTGAGTGTAGCAAAGTGATTCTGATTGTTGGCTTGGTTCCCTTGGTTGCCTTGATTGCGCTCTTGGAGAATTTGCATGATCAACTGTGTGTTTGCATTGGTTGCGGCCATCACATCTTGCCATGCCTCCGGAGGAGGTGGAGGTGGCGGCGGATCAAGATTCGGAGTCGTGCGCGTTGGAGGAGCCATCCTGAAGAGGTTGACATCCATTAGCACATAGACAGATAAAATGAAGCTGAATCCAACGGAATGAAAATTGCAACATAAAGTCTTCACATCCGAATAAAATGAACGAATGCATTCCTCTTGAAATGGTCACATATCCATAAATTGAGAAGCCACGTAGAATTTAGGTAGAGAAATAAATCAATAAGGTACGGATCAAGAACGAATACTCGGTAAGAAATCCCAATCTCAAACCAAATATCCGTGGAAGAAGAACTAGAGCTACGAGAATTCCCACCTATGAAACTCCTGAACCTTTCCGGTTATGCAATCAGGTGTTGGGGATACAGGGGAAGCATAATATCTCACCCAAATCTAGCAAATCCTACATCCAGCTACATCCATCCTTCAACACATAACTGAGAAAAACTTCGGAAACCATCTACCTCAACCTTCGAAAAGCATCTGTTATACAAGTTATGGCGATACTCCCAAACTCCCGCCCCAGTACTGGGTAGCATCGAGGTTATCTCACCAATGAACTGCATAAAAGAGATTTTCGATGTCGGCGTACTAGACTCAGGTATTCCAGAACTGCAACGATAAAATTATGACAACAACACCTCAGAGCTCAACTCCCCGGGACACTTCCACAAAACCCCTGACAGGAGGCACCAAGACAATGTTCTCATCATAAAACCATCGGAAGAGTCAAAACTCTACGTCAGGATGCCTTACCAGAGCGATGAGGAGACTGGGAAGTAAAAAAGAATTCCTAAACTCTCCGATATATAATTCCTAAATGACTCAAAACATTTTTATAGACACAACTCGGCCACTAAAAACGATCAAGCAATGGGGCTCCTAAGGTCGGGGCACGACTTAGAGGCATAATCGCATTGAAGGCATATGTCGCAAGTTAGGCAATCTTCACAAACATCCCATGTAATATAATTAATAAAAGGGGAGATAACATAGTTGGCTTACACTCGCCACGTCAATCCAGTACATAAATAACATTACATTATCCAAACACTCATGGCCCGACTACGGTGCCAAAATAAAAGATAACCCAACATGCGACACGGTCCCGATCACCCCCACTGGGCACCACTGCTGATCATCAGGAAAGGAAACATAGTATCTTTGAGAGTCCTCGTCGAACTCCCACTTGAGCTCAAGCGCGTCACCTGGAGCAGAATCATCAAGACCTTCATCTGTTGTAATAGTAATCTGTGAGCCACAGGGACTCAGCAATCTCGCACCCTCGCGATCAAGACTATTTAAGCTTATGGGTAAGGCAAGGTAAAATATGGTGGAGCTGCAGCAAGCGACTAGCATATATGGTGGCTATCCTGTTCGCAAAAGAGAGCGGGAAGAGGAGGCAAAGCGCGAGTGAGAAACTAGAGGACAAACTACGCAAACATTACTCCAACACCGTGTCCACTTCCCAGACTCCGCCGAGAAGAGGCCATCACGGTAACTCACACGGTTGATTCATTTTAATTAAATTAAGGTTCAAGTTATCTACAACTGGACATTAACAAATTCCCATCTGCCCATAACCGCGGGCACGGCTTTCGAAAGTTCAAATCCCTGCAGGGGAGTCCCAACTTAGCCCATGACAAGCTCTCACGGTCAACGAAGGAATAGACCTCCTCCCGAGACGTTCCGATCAGACTCGGTACCTCGGTTCTTCAAGACAATTCGACAGGTTAAAACTAATCCAGCAACACCACACGAATGTGCCGACAAATACCGATAGGAGCTGCACATATCTCTTTCTCAGGGCACACTCAGATTGTCCTAGGTACGGGTAGGCCAGCCCAGAGTTGCCCCTGGTGGCCACCGGTAGCTGACAGGTGGACCAACACTCAGAGGAGCACTGGCCCGGGGGGGGGTTTAAATAAGATGACCCTCGGGCTCCGGAAACCCAAGGGAAAAAGAGGCTAGGTGGCAAATGGTAAAACCAAGGTTGGGCATTGTTGGAAAAGCTTTAATCAAGGCAAACTATCAAGGGGTTCCCATTATAACCCAACCGCGTAAGGAACGCAAAAATCCGGGAACATAACACCGATATGACGGAAACTAGGGCGGCAAGAGTGGAACAAAACACTAGGAAAGAGGCCGAGCCTTCCACCCTTTACCAAGTATATAGATGCATTAAGATAACATGGCAATATAATGATATCCCAACAAGTAAATAAATGTTCCAACAAGGAACGGTCTCCAATCTTCATCTGCAACTAGCAACGCTATAAGAGGGACTGAGCAAAGCGGTAACATAGCCAATCAACGGTTTTCTAGGACAAGGTGGGTTAGAGGTTTGACATGGCAATTTGGGAGGCTTGAAAGCAAGTGTTAGGCATCATAGCATTGGCATAGCAAAAGAGCGAGCAATCTAGCATAGCAAAGATAGTAGTGATTTCGAGGGTATGATCATCTTGCCTGCAAAGTTGTCAGAGTTGACTGGATCCTCGAAAGCAAACTCAACGGGCTCCTCGTTAGTGAACTCATCTCCCGGCTCTACCCAAACAAGACAAATAATCAAACAGAACACAATCAACCACGTGCAAGGATCAAACAATATGATGCAAACATGGTATGCTATGCGGGATGCGATGCGGGATGCATATGCAAGATTTAACAAGGGATGCATGAGCCTGGCCTCAACTTGGAAATCCAAGTGTGCCACTGGAAAGATGAGATGAAATCGCTTGAAAACGATATAAAGAACGCCGGAATCGGAGTTACGGTTTGGAAATGGCAAGCAATTCAAATATGACACCGGTCTGCGATTTACAGCAAGTAGCCATCTAAATGCAATGAGATGAACATGCTACATCACCCAAACATGGAAACAAAATACATGGCAGGGATGCATTCAAGAAGCTTAAAAAAAGTCTAGCACTAAGCTACGGCCAATTCCTCCATTAACAGGTTCAAACAAGCATGGCAAAAATGCATATGGTAAACAGATTTCAGACTTAGTGAAATTAACACTTGTCTGGAATTTCAGATCAGGTAGCACTCTTTGGGGCAACAAAACTACATGCTACAGGACCTAAACATGGCAAAGTAAAACATGGCATGGAGCTACTCAAAGAGCTTAACAAAAGTCCCTTAGTGACCTTGAGCCAAAAGGGATCAGAATATACAATTGCAAGCATGTGAACATAGCAAAAGCATAATCAGTTTTCAGACTTAGTGAAAACTGGGGCATGCTGAAAACAGATATCAAGTAGGCATGTTTACGAGATCGATGCACTCACTACGGAGCAAGTCATGACCAACTAAACATACACCCATCAAGAATACACAAAATGCAATCTATAAGTCGCAAGAACAATAGCATAGCATGCACGGGTCAACTACAACATCCTCGGCAAAATCGCTAACAAGTAGACAATCTGCCCAGATTCACGAAGTAGCAAAAAGTAGAGCTCGATTGACTCAAGCTACGGTGCTCCATAATTGCAAACAAAGACATGGATGGATAGAGCACTACAAGATTAACAAAACATCCTTACTGATCATCCTCAAAAGAGGCACGGATCACTAGGAAACAACATGAACATATGGTCATATGAGATAAATAGCTCAAGGACTTAGTGGAAATGCTAAGTCCCTGAAATCAGCATAGCCAAGTTCTGCACTTTGCAAGCTTGTGCTAGTCACCACACACATCGAAAAAATACATGGGTTACACCTCTGGAAAGATGACAAAACCCTTAACAAAACATATGTAGAACTCATGGGCATATCATGCACACAATAATCATGGCAAAAATGACAAATATCTAAATGAAGTAGCAGATCTGACAATTATCTCAAGTAGCACTCTTCTAACAGCATTTCGGGCATCAAGATGAGCTCAAATGAAAATGATGCAATGAGATGAAATGATGTACTCTCTGACACGAACATTTTGATATGCTATATGCCAAAAAACGGAGCTACGAAACTAGGGTTAGAAACAAAAGTCAACCGTCCGGATTTTCAGATCTGAGAACATTGTAGCGTTCGACTGGGTACTGTAGCCGAATCGAAGGTCGCCTGAGATGAGTTCGACGGCGGCGGGGAAAAACGGCCGGGACTCCGGGAGAGGTGGCCGGAGACCTCACCGGAGATGTGCGCGGCGGCGCTGGACGGGCCCCGCAGCGGGTGGC
>NC_057803.1:289330351-289445182 GCF_018294505.1 Triticum aestivum | reverse complement strand
GGCGGCGCTGGCCGGATGGGCCGGATGCGGGCTCCCGCGGGCCGCGGCGGAGGAGGCCGGTCGGGGACACGTGGCGTCTCCGGTTGGGCAGGCGGTGGCGGCGGACGCGTCCGGCTCCGTCCGGACGTGTCCGGCAGCGGCGGAGATCCAATTTTTAGGGTTTGAGAGAGGGGATCCACGAATTTAGAGGAGGGGGTCTATATATAGGCATAGGGGGAGCTAGGAGAGTCCAAATGAGGTGCTGTTTTCGGCCACGCGATCGTGATCAAATGCTCTAGATGATGGAGAGGGTTTTGGTGGGTTTTGGGCCAACTTGGAGGGGTGTTGGGCTGCAACACACACGAGGCCTTTTCGGTCCCTCGGTTAACCGTTGGAGTATCAAACGAAGTCCAAATGATACGAAACTTGACAGGCGGTCTACCGGTAGTAAACCAAGGCCGCTTGGCAAGTCTCGGTCCAATCCGGAAATGTTTAATCCCCACACATGAAAGAAAGGTAGAAATAACCACCGGAGGAGAACGAAGCGCCGGAATGCAAAACGGACAACGGGGAAAATGCTCGAATGCATGAGATGAACACGTATGCAAATGCAATGCACATGATGACATGATATGAGATGCATGACAACGACAACAATACACGGAGACAAAAACCCAAACACGAGAAAATAAAATAACTTAAGGCCGAAAACGGCAAGAGTTGGAGTACATATTGGGGAAGTTACATCCGGGGTGTTACAACACCCATGCGAGAAAAGAGAAGGAGTCGGTTGCCAGCCGCAGCCATACTCGAATCTCCATCGAGCATGACGCAGAGGGCCACCCTCGAGCCGTGGAGTGTCGGGGCAACCCCCCTCCTCCGCCGCCTCATGGAGAGAGATACCCTACCCCACCGCCTGTCACGTATCCGACTCTCAGCGGCCGGCTGGGTCGTCGTGAAGGAGTCGGTGAGAATGATGCCCGCCATCGGATCGACCGCCTTGCGCGATCCCTGGACCTGGAAGAAGAAGATGATGTCGGCCCGGCTTGCTTCAGCCCCCGCATCCGCGACGAGCCCTTCCCCAAAGGGTTCTCGCTCCCAAGAGAAACGTCCAAGTACAGAAGCTCCGTGAAGCCAGAAGATTGGTTGATCGACTACTCCACCACGGTTAGCATCGCAAATGGCAACAGGCGTGTTGCCGTAAAGTATGTGCCCCTCATGCTCCAAGGCACGGCGCGCACCTGGCTCAACAGCCTCAAGCCTTACAGTGTCAACAGCTGGCTAGACTTCACTGAAGCTTTCATACGCAACTTCACTAGCACCTACAAGCGGGCTCCCAAGCCCCGACAGCTCTCCTTGTGCGTCCAAGGGCCCAAAAAATCGACTCGCGACTACCTCACATGTTGGGCCGAGCTCTGCAATTCCTGCGAGGGAGTGCACGAGGTTCAAGCTATAGAGTACTTTACCGCCGGGTGCCGAGAGGGAACCCTCCTCAAGCACCGACTCCTCTGTGACGAGCCGACTACGCTCGACGAGCTGCTGGTCATAGCCGACAAATATGCCATGGCCGATTCCTCAATGAAGACCGAGCTCCAAGTAGACGCCTCTGGGAAGGTGCTTGCTCCATGTCCCAAGACGCTGGCTAGAGAATCCAGTCGACGCCCGCACCAGAACGACCACAAGCGCAAGGCACCCCTGCCGCCTTCCACCAGTCGGCAGGTGGCCACAATCGAAGACGAACAACCGGAGGGGTGGCCCGCACCCAAGAAGCAGAAGAGCGGCAGGCCAGCTTGGCAGCCGGCTTTCTCCTATGATCAAGCACTTGATGCCCCCCTGCAAGTTTCACAGCGGCGCAAAGCCTTCGAACCACATGACCAGAAAGTGCCATTGGCTCACACGGATCTCCAAGGGTGAGGGGATGGCGCCACCTCCACCTGCTGGTCAGCCGCCTCCGGCTCCTCCGCAGCCGGCCGCTCGACCGACGGTCGGGGCAGTTCAAGACGAGTACCCCGACGAGCATCCCGCCTATGTTGTCTTTACAAGCCAGCAAGAAGATCGGCGTAGCCGACGCCGACAACACCAAGAAGTCAACGCAGTCGCCTCCAACAACCCAGAGTTCATACGCTGGTCAGAAAGGCCTATTAGCTGGAGCCAGACATATCACCCAGAGGTGATGCCGTCTCCCAGCTCTTACGCATTGGTTCTGGACGCCACCCTCGCTATAGAAAGGCGAGCCGCCCGTTTCTCTCGTGTGCTGATAGATGGTGGGAGCAGCATCAATATCTTGTACCGTGACACCATGGAGAAGCTGAGCGTCAAGACAAAGCAGCTCATGCCCAGTCGGACTGTGTTCCATGGCATCATACCCGGCTTGTCCTGCTCCCCAATTGGCAAGATCAAGATAGATGTCCTCTTCGGGGACAAGGATCATTTCTGCCGAGAGGCGGTGTGGTTTGAAGTGGTGGATCTAGAGAGCCCATACCACGCGTTGCTTGGCCGACCTTCCCTGGCCAAGTTCATGGTTGTACCCCATTATGCCTACCTCAAGATGAAGATACCAAGTTCCAAGGGCATCATCACCATAGCCGGAGACTACAAGAAATCCTCCGAATGTGCGGCTGCCAGCAGCCGGCTGGCCGAGTCCCTTGTAATTGCTGAAGAGAAGAAGATACTGGACCGAGTCGTGGCCATGACCGGCAAGCAGCCGGCCCTGTCCCCCGACCCCAAGGAATGTGGTGCCCAAGGTTCTTTTCAGCCGGCCAAGGAAACAAAGAGGGTACCTCTGGACCCCGGATCACCCAGAAAGGTTTGCCACCATTGGGGCGAACCTGGACAGCAAATAGGAAGGCGAGCTCGCCGATTTCCTCCGTGAGAATCAGGACATTTTCACATGGTCCCCCAAGGACATGCCAGGTGTGCCAAAGGAATTCACGGAGCACAAGCTACATGTCCGAGAAGGTGCGAAACCAGTCAAACAGCCTCTTCGCCGACTATCGGAGGAGAAGAGAAGAATTGTAGGAGAAGAGATAGCCCGGCTTCTGGCAGCCGGCTTCATTATGGAAGTTTTCTTCCCACAGTGGCTCGCCAACCCGGTCCTCATGCTGAAGAAAAATAACAAGTGGCGCATGTGTATAGACTACACTAGCCTCAACAAGGCTTGCCCCAAAGATCCCTTCACCTTGCCAAGGATTCATCAAGTAATAGACTCCACAGCCGGATGCGAGCTGTTGAGCTTCTTGGATGCTTACTCAGGCTACCACCTGATAAAGTTGGATCCGGCTGACCACTTGAAGACCGCCTTCATCACACCCTTAGCCTTCTGCTACTTGAAGACCGGCTTGAGAAATGCCGGTGCCACCTTTCAGCGTTGCATGCAGAAGTGCCTCCTCAAGCAACTCAGCAGAAATGCCCATGTCTATGTATATGATATTGTGGTGAAGATGGAGAAGCGCGACACCTTGCTGGAAGACCTCAGAGAAACATTTGAAAACTTGCGCCGATTCCAAATCAAGCTCAACCCCGAGAAATGCGTGTTCGGAGTACCAGCCGGCCAGCTCCTAGGCTTCTGGTCTCCGAACGAGGCATCAAGTGCAACCCAATGAAGATCAAGGCCATAGAGCGAATGGAGATTCCCACCAAGCTGCAGGATGTCCAGAAGTTCACCGGATGCTTGGCTTCCCTGAACCGCTTCATCAGCCGGCTCGGAGAGAAAGCCCTCCCCCTCTACCAACTCATGAAGAAGTTCACTCATTTCGAGTGGAACGACCAGGCGGACCAAGCCTTCCACGAGCTAAAGAAGATGTTGACCACGCTGCCTATCTTGGCGGCACCGGCTGAAAAGGAGCCCATGCTCCTTTACATTGCCGCTACTAGCCGGGTGGTCAGCACTGTCATCATAGTCCAGCACCCAGAAGAAGGCCGGGCTCAGCCGGTTCAGAGGCCGGTGTATTATTTAAGCGAAGTCTTATCCACCTCGAAGCAGAACTACCCACACTAGCAGAAGATGTGCTACGGTGTGTACTTCGCTGCCAAGAAGCTCAAGCCCTATTTTCAATAGCACCCCATCACGGTCGTGTGCACTGCCCCGCTCGCAGAGATCATAGGCAGTCGGGATGCATCCGGCTGAGTGGCCAAATGGGCCATTGAGCTGGCCCCCTATGCGATCTTCTACCAACCCCGTGCTGCTATTAAGTCCCAGGCGCTGGCCAACTTCCTCGTCAATTGGGCTGAAACCCAATACCTGCCACCGGCTCCCGACTCCACTCATTGGCGGATGCACTTCGATGGGTCCAAGATGCACACCGGCTTGGGAGCCGGCATCGTCCTCACCTCTCCCAAGGGCGACAATCTCAAGTATACATTGCAAATTCATTTTGCCGCCTCCAACAATGTGGCCGAGTACGAGGCGCTCATACATGGGCTCCGGCTAGCCAAAGAGCTCGGCATCCGCCGGATCCTGTGCTATGGCGACTCGGATTTGGTGGTCCAACAGTCATCCGGTGACTGGGACGCCAAAGATGCAAACATGGCGAGCTATCGTTTCCTCGTCCAACAAATCAGTGGATATTTTGAAGGATGTGAGTTCCTTCATGTACCACGTGCCGACAACATACAAGCAGATGCCCTGGCACGAGTAGGATCCACCCAGCAAGCCATACCAGCCGGTGTTTCTCTCCACCGCCTCCTCAAGCCGTCTATCAAGCCATCTCCTGAATCTGATTCCATCTTCGTGCCGCCTGACCCCAACGCAGTCGGATCCGACTTGGGAAACCAAGCAGGTGGCGCGGGGACTCCAACAGGTGGTCCAGGGACTGCCATAATCGCACCTACCCGGGGAATTCAGAGCTCAGCCCAGGGGCTACTGCAGCCAGCCCGGGGACTACATCAACACAACAGGCGATGGCCGACTCCGACTCCAACTCTTCATCACCCAGCCCACCCGCCCCTATCACAGTGGCAGTCCTGACAATAGAAGAAGTCGCAGCTCCATCATGGGCCCAGCCCATCCTCAACTTCTTAGTAAACAGAGAGCTGCCAACTGACGAGATCTCGGCAAGACAAGTTCAGCGCCGAGCCGGACCCTACACAATCATCAGCCGAGAGCTTGTTAGGCGCAGTGTCACTGGAGTCTTCGAGCGCTGCGTTGAACCAGAGAAGGGCATAGCAATCCTCATGGACATCCACCAAGGCAAATGTGGCCACCACGCAGCCTCAAGATCACTCGTCGCCAAAGCTTTTCGCCATGGATTTTTCTTGCCAACTGCTTTGGAAGACGCCAAGGAACTAGTCAAACACTACAAAGGGTGCCAAGTTTTCAGCTCCAAGCAACACCTGCCGGCTTCTGCACTCAAGACCATCCCCCTCACCTGGCCTTTTGCCATCTGGGGGCTGGACATGGTGGGCCCGTTCAAGACGGCACGCGGCGGCGTGACGCATCTGCTCGTCGTTGTGGACAAATTTACAAAGTGGATTGAGGCAAAGCCGACCAAGAAGCTGAATGGGCCGACTGCCGTCACCTTCATCATAGATATTACAACCCGGTATGGCGTATCGCACAGCATCATCACCGACAACGGCACAAATTTTGCAAAGGCAGCACTGGCACGTTTCTGCGCAACACGCGGCATCCGGCTAGACCTAGCGTCCTTTGCCCACCCGCAGTCAATCGGCCAGGTCGAGCAAGCAAACGGCCTCATCCTCTCCGGCATCAAGCCCCGACTGGTCGTGCCACTGGATGTTCGGCCGGCTGTTGGCTCGACGAGCTACCGGCCGTCCTCTAGAGTTTGCGCACTACCCTAAACAAGTCGACCGGCTTCACCCGTTTCTTCCTTGTATATGGTGCCGAGGTTGTCATCCCAACTGACATCGAGTTCGACTCACCTCGGGTCACCATGTACATGGAGGCGGAAGCCAAGGAAGCACGAGAAGACGGTGTTGACCTGCTGGAAGAAGGCCCGCTGTTAGCTCTCAGTCGGTCCACCATCTATCAGCAGGGTCTGCGCCACTACCACAGCCGGAAGGTCAAGCCAAGATGTTTCCAAGAGGGCGATCTTGTGCTCCGGCTGATCCAGTGAACAGCCGACCAGCACAAGCTCTCGGCCCCTTGGGAGGGCCCCTTCATCATCAGCAGAGCTCTAGGCAACGACTCCTACTACCTAATCGACACGCAGAAGCCGAAGCCACACAAGAGAGATGATTCCGGCAAAGAGTCGGAACGATCGTGGAACGCCAATCTCCTCCGAAGATTTTACAGTTAAAAAATAGTACGTAGCACGCTACCTTTTGTACTAAGTACGAGACAAGGGGTGCCCTGAGGAGTGCTCGGGGACTACCCTCTTTTATCTATGAAAAATGAGTATCACGCACACGATTATGTTACTACACTTGCTTCCTTCGTCCGGCACCGGGTTCGACCAGTCGGCCCGGGAACTCACCGCCTAAAGTTATATCTGAAGTTCCACCTGCAGTCAGACAAGTAGTGTGCCGGCACCCAAGCCCCCTCTGGCCAAAAAGTCACAGCTCGAAGAACTGACTATCCGACTGGCAAGAGCCAAGGGCAGGAAAGGATGCCCACGCGAAAAATGGCTAAGGACCAACGAACTTATATAACGCGAGCCGGCCTCCCACCCGCCAGCCGGCTACCAGAGCAGCCGGCTGGCCGGCTTCCCGTTCACCTTGCTGCAATCTAAGAAAGTTTGAGTACTTGCCTTCCCAAAACAACCAAGTCCTTCTCCGGCCATAGACTGCGGAGCAGCTGTCTGGCTGGGAAGGCGGCAGCCAAGGGAAGGCGGCAAAGGAAAAAGCCAAAGGATAAAAAGAAAACATAAATGGAAGCCAAACACATGCATAATATTTACAAAAAAGACCTTTGAAGGCCAGCATTCAACATAGTCTGAATACACCCCTAGTGGGTGGAACTGCGCAAATTTAAAGATTGTTCAAAAAAGTAAAAAGCAGGAAAGCAAAGACGGCGGATCAAGCCAAGGGTACAATGGGCGAGTTGGGCAGGTTGGCAGAGTCGGCGGTGCCGGCTGGAGGAGTGACCGGCTGGCGAGTCTTGGCATCATTGCTGGAGGCACGGTCGGGCTGAGGCGGGCTGGTCGCTTCACCATCCGACACAACGTCTTCGTCATCCTCTCCCTCCTCCCCTTCGCCCTCATCACTGGAGGCAATCTCCTTCGCCGAGTCCTCACCTTCGGTCGGGTTCAGCCTGAACCACTCCTCCGGCTGAGTGACACAGGCGTCATCCACCTCGGGAGCAAAGGCGCTGGTGTCGGTGTACTCAGCGATCGCCGAGGTGCGCTGGATGATAGCCGGCCGCACCGCCTCCAGCTCCTCGTCAGCCTCATGCCGCCAGGTGCTCAGCTGGTCTAAGTTCAGCACTGGGTACCAGGCTCGGACGAACTCCAGAGCCCGCCCAGCGCCGGACCGGGCCGCTGACGCCTTCCAAGCCTCGAAGCGGCCGACTGCGACCTCCAGCCAGTCGGTGGTCTGACTTGGGGTGCGCGGGATCACCTCGCTGGGCCAGAGGGCGGCCAGCACTTGCGCCCCGGCACGCTGAAGACGGCGGAGCATGCTATGGGCCGGCTGCAGGCGGGCTTGAAGCCCCAGAAGCTGCTCCTCAAGTGACAGGCTGGCACCCGGCGCGATCTCGGCCCCCGCCTGCCGTCGCGCATCGCGATAGGCCTCGATGGCTTGGGTGGCGCCGGCTAAGTAGCCGGGAAAGTAATCTGCACAAAGAGGAAGGCAGTGGCACAAAGTCAAAAAATGAATCAGATAGTAGAAGGCAGGCAAGGAAGCAAAGAAGAAGGCGGCCTACCGTCAATCGGGTGTTCCACCCGGCTGTAGCCTTGGCTCAGCGCCTGCCTTGTCTCAGCCCAGTTTGCCGCCTCGGTCTCGTATTCGGCTTTGAGGGCGGCCTCGCTGTCCTGCACCGCCTTCAGGGCCGCCTTGTGGCTCTCCTCCTGGTCGGCCAGCCTCTTGGCCAGGCGGTCACGCTCTTGAGCAAGGGCGGCGCACTCGTCTTCCTTGCCGCGAAGGGCGGTCTGGGATCCGCTCAGCTGGCTCCTCAAGTCAGCATTGGCCCCTGCGAATATGAAGAAAGAAGTCGTCAGGAAAAGATCCAAACTGACTACTCGGTGGTCGGCCCGAATCTCGGGGACTACACCCAGTGGGTGCGCTGACGCGCCCCCACTTAAAAGAAAAATGAAGCACTTACTCCGGCTCTCGGTCAGATCAGTGGCTTTCTGATGCAACTCCTGGGCCAGGGAGTTGAAAGCGGCCGCGCGGAGGTTGTGGTACTCCTGTAGATAAGACAACAGACGCGAGTGAGAACAAGATGGCAATTAAGCTTTCCAAGAAGTTCCAAGCCGCCTGCTCAGCAACTGGCTCGGAACTCGGGGACTACACCCAGTGGGTGCGCTGACGCGCCCCCACGGAAGAAATCAAAGCAATCGACAAGGAGCAGGAGGACTCACCCGAATAACCGACCGCGTTGTGAGAAACTCCTGGGTGTACTGCTTCAGTGCGGTGGCTTGGGCCTGAAGCCGGTTACAGACGTCCTGCACCGCCACATTCAGCACGGCCGTTCTGCCGCCCGGCATCCACCCGGACTAGCTGTCGCTGGACGCTTCTAGGTCCTGGGCCGACGAGCCGGCGTCCACGGTCTTCTGCGTGTCCGGTGCTGAAGTCGCCTTCCCCACACGTCGGCGAAGCGGTGAAGAGATCACAAGATCCCCTCCCACAGTCGGCTCGCCTACAGCCGGCTGCACGGGCGGCACTTTGGGACGACTTCCTCGGTCCGCTCCAGTCGGCGGCGATGGCGCCACCTCCCTCTCCATCTCTGGCTGGCCGCGGCCGGCTTCCTCCGGCGGGGGCACAGGGGTGTCGGGAGCCACGGCGCGGAGGGGAATGACGAGCTGTGGAGGCTGGTTCTGCAGGGCCTCCGCTTCCCTCTCCGCGTCTGCGGCCTCCGCCTGGGCCTTGGCGGCCGCGACGACTCGCGCCTCCTCCGACTTCTGCTCTGCCTCTCGAGCCGCCCTCCGCTCCTCCGCCTCCCGCTCCACCCGCACTTCCCCGCGTGTTCCGCTCTATTGCCTCTAGGAGGTCGGCGCGGGGATCTACCCGACGCGAGCTTGCAGACCCTCCTACGGCTCAGACTATGGAGGCGGCCGGGACTCGCCCAAGGGAAAGAGGGGACCTGTTTGATAAATTGAGAAAAAGGGTTTTGAAAAACATCAACCGAAGAAGAAGAAAAAAGAAAGGCATGAGAACAGTGACACTTACGCTGAGACCGCCTGCGGCTGCTTCACCACCTTGCGGAAGCGGGCTGCCTTCGTGGCCGCCTCGTCCTGCTTGCTCGCCGTCGCGGTACTCTTGGGATTCTTCAGCCGACTGCCGAAGTGGTTCGACACGGCTCGGCGCTTCTGCGTGCCGCCATGGGCAGTCGGCCCGGCGGATGGGCCCACACCATGGTGATCGGGCGCCGGTCGGCGGCGCGCGATGACTTCGGCCTCGTTGTCATCTGGCCAGTCCTTGAAGCCGGCCCCGAGCCCTGACCCGCCTGCGTCGCCGCCTTCCCCCGTGACATCGTCTTCCATGGCGGCCGTCCCCAAGTCTGGGTCGTCTACATCGTCCATCGTACGGTCGGGGAGGAACTGGCGTTCCACCCCCGCGGCCCCGGCTACTGGCGGAAGCATGGGGTTCTACCAAAGAAAGGCCGGCTGGTCAGGAGTCGGCCACCATGAACTCGGCAACAAGCAAAGATAAAGAGAAGAGAAACTCACCACCGACGGAGGAATGGCGCAAGAGTACGACACCTTGTCGTACTGCCACTCCTCGGTGAGCTTGCAGTTGGAAATGAAGTTCACCATATAAGACACCTCGGCGTGAGGCATCTCCTTGGTGCTCAGCCGGCACGGGTCGAAGCGGCCACTCATCTTGCAGATCATATGAGGTCGGCCCTGGAGCGGGAGCACTCGGCGCTCCACGAAGGCGGCCACCAGGTCGGCCCCGGACAGACCCTCCGCCTGTATCATCACCCGGAGCCCGGCGACGGAGGCGGACCCGCCCAGAGACAACGACCTGGAACGGAAGGACCATGAGGACTGCCTCCCGCCGGCGGGCCGGCTACATAAGCCGGCAGATTGACTAAGTCGCCTTGTGGAGCGATATTCTTCATGTAGAAGTAGGACTTCTGCCAAAGCTTCACCGACTGGATCAGCGGGATGGGCGGAAATGGGTTGTTGTCGCTCGTCCTCCGCATGGCGATGAAGGCGCCGCATGGGGCGGGCACGCCCGCGACAACAGTGCCAAGCTTGCACTGGAAAAACTCTCCCCACAGTTCAAGGGTGGGGAGGACGCCAAGAAAACCCTCGCACAGGGTGACGAAGGCCGACAGCAGCATCACCGCGTTGGGAGTGAGGTGATGCGGCTGGAGATGATAGAATTCGAGGAACGAGCGGAGGAACCCGCTCGCCGGCAGGCCGAAACCGCATAGGAAGTGTGAGCGGAAGATTACCCGCTCGTCCTCTTCCGGCGCCGGCGAGATCTCCCTCTCCGGCACAAGGCGGACCCGCACGAGACCCGCGCCCGGCAGCCGCCGCGTCCGACGGAGGAAGTCGACATGGTCATCATGGACGTTGGAGCCGTCCCAGGAGCTCGACAACGCCATGGGGACGGCGCGGCGGCAAGAAAGGTGCAGCGAAAGGAGCGCGCGCGACCCAGCTGCGGCGAAGCGATGGCAAGCCAAGAAGATTGGCAGGAAGGCCGAGCGGCGGCGGGTAGCTGTCGCGACGAGAGGAGGAAGAAGAAGGAGGGGGCAGAGCGAGGGTGAGCGCGCGAGCGTTTGGCGCTCCCCTCCTCTCCCCCTACTTATAGCCTCGTGCGGCGAAGCCGAGGAGGCAGGACGTGGGGGGACGTGGGATTAACTGCACCCACTCCCCCACGCCCCGCGGTTATTATGCCATCACGGCGTGAGGAAACCGCCGCTGGGGCGTGCGTGATCCGTCCGGGCCACAGAAGATCTGCGCATGGGCCGAGGCCCTATAGTGGCGGGCCCCCGACTGCGGAGGCGTCCCATCGCGCGCGTGGGCAGGCAGGGCTCTCTAGCCGGAGGATGCCACATGGCGTGCAGATGACGAACGGTCAGCTGACAGCCGGACTCGCGCGCCGACTGGCACCCACCTTCAAGCTCCGAGATCTCTAGGAGACGGCGCGCCTAGCCGAGGCCGGCTCCTAGTTCCCAGCTCCTCAAGATAGGAAGCTGACTGAGCTCCTCGTCTTTTTTCTGCCTCGGAGCCCACCCAGCTTCGGGGACTACTGTCAGAGTAAATGACCACGAGTAGCCTAGCCGGCTCCCCCTGGCACTTCAGAAAAATTATAGGCCGCTCAGGCCTTCGAGCGGCCAAGACATGGGGACGCTTTCCCCCAGCCGGCTACCTCTCAAGCCGGCTGCATGAAGGTGGCCCAGCCCTGAAATCCTTGAGAATCAAGACCACGAGAAGGCCGACTTCCAGAAGCCGGCCATGAAAGGGCCGACTCCCAGGAGCCGGCACCTAAGCAGGCGGCTATGATCTTGCCCTCAGAGTCTGCACCCACATAACGGCGACGCGACGGGGTGTGGCTACAGCAAAGCCTGCCACCCCCGAATCCCAGCGCACGCATGGCCACAGTGCACCATACGGGGCAGCCATCACCTGTCCGGCGCGGCACTGTTGGCATGATGATCGTGATGTCACCCACGGTGAGCGGTCAGTACGACCCGTGGGTGGCGGGCCCCCTTGGTCAGGGAGATCCCAAAGGCGGCCAGGCTTCCCACAGTCGGCCAAGGGTATGGCCGGCTTCCAATAGCCGGCCAGCTCTCTCCCTCCAAGGAGGTGCTTCGTTAAGGAGACAAGGGAAGGTGAGGCTACAGTGATAAGACGCCTCGCGGCGGCACTATAGCCATGCTTACCATGACAAAGCCATCGTCACCAGGGGCAAGGCAACAGTAACCAGCCCCCGACAGGACCCCCGAGCGGTGGGGCCAGCCTGTCGACCAAAGGGTCGGCAGCCGGCTGGCGCACCAGTCGACGGAGAAGCCAGCGGGCGTAGACACAGACGGCTAGGGCCCATGCCCAGCCGGATTACCATTGTACCCCTGGGGGGTAGGCCTATATAAACCCCCAGGGTTCCCATGCAGGGGGATCGCTCTTTGGATAGTTTTTAGACACCACAAGGAGAGGAGGAGCGGGCTGGCCTTGCCCTCCTTCAACCTTTCACCGAACAGCTCAAGGAGCATTCTGTAGCTACTCATCGAGCTAGTGATCATGCGGAGACCCCGCAGAATAGCATTAGGGGTGTTATCTCCACGGAGAGCCTTGAAGCTGGGTAAGATTCGCCGGTGTGCATGTCTTCTCCTTATCCCGTTTCCAGGCACCGGCGATGTTTTATTGGCTCCCACAGTGATAAGCCATCCATTGGCATATGTCGCACCAACCACCCGACAACTAGCGATGTTCGGACCTCCGAATCCCTTGAGTCGCATACCCTTCCTATGGGTGGGACTCCGCGCCCCCAGAACCAAGGGTCGGACATTGAGTCCAGGGAGCACTTGGATGTTCCCGGACCCGAACTGGTGTCCTCGGAGATTTTGCAAGCTCCGGACACAATCTTGGGTCGTGATTCGAGTTTTTCCCCACCCACCCACCACAATCAATACTCTCCAAGTAATTCAGGCCCTCCAGATATATATGACCTGATGGATGTACAGCAACAACCTCAGGAAATGGTCCATCACTTTTGGACCAGGTTCCTAATTGTCAAAAACAAGATTAAAGATTGATACGACAACGATGCAGTCCCGTTCTTTCATCGCAATTGTACCAACGAGGGAATTCGGAATGCCATCGACCGCCGTCGCATACAGAGTTTCACGGAACTATTGCACGTAGTATGGAAGTATTGTGCAATGGAAAGCACATGGAAGGCCCACAAAACCCAATTGGAACCTGCTGCCTTTAAGCAGTGCATGGCCCAAGAAAAACAGATACATCGTCACAAGGCATCCGACCATAAGCCCGTCAGCAAGAAAAACAAACCTTTTTCGGGGTATAGGTCCATTCTTAACGAACTCCTCGACAAGCCATGTACGATACACGCAACGCCAAGCTCAGACTCAACTCACAGCCATCGAGCATGTTGTGTACTCCGGCAATTAGCGAAAAGTGTGGAGGCCATCCTCACCACCTCCACTCCAGAGAAACACCCTCCGAAAGATGACGATTTTAACGTCCTTACAGTCTTCGAGACTTTCTCTTCAAATAACCGGCTTAAGAGGGCACTTCGCGAACTCGCCGAAGTCCACCAAGTAGCCGCAGCGAGACCATGGAGTGACGCGGCAATAACCTTTACCGCGGACGACAAACCAAGGCCCGATTAGTCCGAGCACCTGCCGCTTTAGTACTAAACCCCATTGTGGATGGTTTTCGACTTACCAAAGTGCTCATGGATGGCGGCAGTGGGCTAAACCTCATTTACGAGGACACGCTCGGCAAAATGCAGATTGGTAGAACACGCACCGAGCAAAGCAATACCACCTTTCGAGGCATCATCCCTAGTCGAGAAGCACGGTGTTTGGGGAGAATTAAACTTGATGTGGTATTCGGCACGTCCGAAAATTATAGGTTAGAAGAGTTTCCGTTTCATGTTCTTCCCTTCAATAGCGGATATCACACCCTTCGAGGGCGGGACGCTTTCTCATGCTTCCAAGTAATACACCATTCTTGGTACATGAAGCTTGAAATGCCAGGGCCCAATGGAATAATCACAGTTATGAGTGATCCGGATAAGGCACTCCACGCTGAAAACAAAACAGCATCATTGGCTCTTGAGTCACTATCTGAAGCCTTTGCGCCCGAAGAACTAACCACCCTACGATCCATGGTGGATAAGGATGATGTAATACTCGACAAGAGACCTAAATCCAACTCTTTCAAGCCAGCAGATGAAATAGTTAAAATTCAAGTGGACCCGACGGATCCTAATAAAATAGCATCCATCGGAGCACAACTGGATCCGATAGTAGACACCGCTTTACGCACATTCCTACGCGAAAATTGAGATATCTTCGCATGGCACCCTCGGACATGCCTGGGATCCCACGCAAACTGGCTGAACATCACCTCAACATAATCAAAGGGTTCAAACCATTCAAGCAAACATTGCGGCGATTTTGTGAACCAAAACGACAAGCTATGGGGGAGGAGCTAGCCAAATTACTCGAGGCCAGGTTCATCAGAGAAATCAAACACCCGGATTGGCTAGCCAACTTGGTCATGGTGCCGAACAAGGATAAATCGTGGATCCTTTGTGTCGATTTCAAAGACCTCAATAAGGCTTACCCTAAAGACCCTTTCTCGTTGCCCCGCATTGACCAGATCATTGACGCAACCGCGCGACACGACTCACTGTGTTTCCTTGATGCTTACTCCGGATACCATCAGATTAAAATGAAGGAGTCTGACCAGGCCACGACGGCATTCATCACCCTGTACGGGCCTTTCTATTTCAACACTATGCCTGAGCTTAAAAACGCTGGTGCCACTTACCAATGCATGATTCAAACCTGCCTAGAAAAACAAATCGGCAAGACAGTTGAAGCATATGTGGACGACGTAGTCATCAAGACTAAACACGTCGAAGCATTGGTGGATGATCTCTGCCTCACATTTGACAACCTTTGAACATACGACATACGACTCAATCCGGAAAAATGCATCTTCGACATTCCAGCTGGAAAGCTACTAGGGTTCATTGTCTCTCATAATGGAATTGAAGCAAACCCAGCTAAAATCCGAGCCTTGTCACAATTGGCTACACCAATAGACTTAAAGTAGGTCCAAAAGCTAGCAGGGTGCATAGCGGCCTTGAGCCGCTTCATCTCCGGATTAGGGGAAAAGCATTACCACTTTATAGACTGCTTAGACGCACCGACAGCTTCGAATGGACCAAAACGGCCATAGCCGGATTGGAAGAAATAAAAACCTTATTAGTAGGCAACCCAATCCAAGCCGCCCCAAGTGTTGGCGAGCCTATGTTGCTTTATATCTCCGCAACTCACCAGGTGGTAACCGTTGTACTCATCATCGAGCGAGGGGAAGAGGGACATAAATTCCCCATCCAAAAGCCAGTCTATTACATATCGGAGGTCCTTACACCATGCAAATCCTGATACCCTCACTACCAAAAGATACCTTACGCGGTCTTTATGGCATCCCGAAAACTCCCGCACCATATTCAAGAGTGTTTGATCACGGTGGCATCCGAAGTACCACTGAGCGACTTTATAAACAATAGGGACGCCACCGGCCGCATAGCTAATTGGGCCATCGATATCTTACCGTTTGAAATAGCATACAAGCCACACTGAGCTATTAAATCTCAGGTGCTAACCGACTTCATTGCAGAGTGGACGGAACCGAGCTCCCTAAAGAGTACAGTTGCTACTCCAACTAGATAATGTACTTTGACGTCTCTAAAATGCTAGCCGGACTGGGGGCTGGTGTCATCTTGACATCCCCTACGAGGGACACAGTCCACTACGTATTGCAAATCATGTATACGAGGCACTTCTACACAGTCTCCGCATGGCTGTCTCCATGGGCATACAACGCCTAGAGGTGCGCGGCGACTCATACCTCGCAATATCTGTTAGAATAAATTCGAGGCACACCGTCGATCATCCGAGGACCAAGAAATCACATGAGCACGACACCGAGATTTGTTAACGAGGTTCATCGATATGTCTACATCCCCGGGGCTTGACTACGGGCGCTCCTCCCCGTGACACCATCCCAATACTGCACCTGGTCGCCCTGGACACCGGCACATGCCGCCGGCTTCCCCTGCGTTCCGGTGCTATTATGTTGGCATAGGTTACATCATGTGTCTACCCCCATTATATATGAGAGGTCTAGGATACAAGTGTCCTACAAGAACACGACTCCACATCCTATGTAAACACAATACAAATCATACTCCAACTGTAACCTACCTTGTACACAATATTCGACACAACTCCAACAAACTCCACCTTGGCGAATATTCTCCATCGCCTTGGATTCGTCCATGCGTCAAACTTCCATGTACATTAGACTTGAGCTTATTCCATGAGCACCGCTGCTACTCCAAAGACTCCATATGACTCCACCTGCAACTTGTAGTCCTTTCTTTTCTTGACCATAGTCAACACTCGAGCAAAATTAAGTTCCTCTTTACTCTAGTGTATGCTCCCAACTTCCAGAGCTTCGTTCAACGCATCACACACTGATCACTGATCTGCGTGAAAATAAACAACTCACATATTGGGTTGTCATGCATAAGAGTTACCTGAACTCAACATCACCGCTCCTTTCTTGACTGCTTGTCTGAAACATGATAGAATTTCACCATTGCTTGTAGTCATCTCAAGTCAAATTCGTAGTTGTCTCACCACATGTATGACCACCAGAGCCCTGGCCCGTCTCCATGTCCCGTGCATACCGCACGCCTCGCCGCTATTACCACGTCGAGCCTCCGCTGTCCCGGTCGAGTCTCAAGGGTCGCGAACCCACACCACTCAACCCCCACTGCAGAGTACCACCGATCATCATAGACCGATGATGAGTTTCACGCTTCCATCAGACCACTGGGCTCCACTCCAAACTGCGTGTCACTCGCTTTTCCCACTTGCTGAATAGGCTTCGACCCCGTCGACTTACGCCGTAGCCCCTCAATCCAGCTCCACCTTCAACATGACTCCATGTAGATGATCAATCCACCCATGCGCCTCATCGACTTCAAGCTCCGTGTATACACCACCTTGAATCAATCTCGCGCCATAGTCTTGTTGAAGCCGCACAAGCCCTCGGGCCTGCGCCACATGTTTCCACCCCCAGAAGTCGATCACCATCAGCAACACGCTCCAATGTCGTCATCGCCGAACCCACCACCATCTTCTGTACCAACCGACTTGCGTCGATCTGTCAGACTATCCAGGCCAACTGCCCTATGTGTCTGAGCTGAGCCGAACTTTCCTAACTGCAACCATCTGCAACTCCTCACAACCATCATCGTCCATCTTAACTGGCTTGACACCCCGCAACACCTTCAAGCATCCCTGTTGTGCCAAGAATTTTTTCATCCTTGTCTGCCATAACCCAAGGTTTTCAGTTCTGATGAACTTCTCCACCTCAAACCTAGTATCCATTGACGCCATGGTTCTTTGTATGACCGATCCAATGAAAAATAACCGAGCTTATTTTTACGTGATGCCCAAGTACACGAGCAAACCCCTCATGTACTAATAGCAAATCCAAAACAAGTTGGTCTTCAACGTGAATTTGGCTCCTATCCGACTCAAGTCCATATGCTAGCAATTGCTGCCAATGCCTTAGCTATTTCCAACAGACGTGTGGCACGGTGGAATTTCCCGTACACGAAGGAACTACGTTGTTGCTGCACTAGTCCGGCTCGGAACAAGGTGAATGCATCTCCACTTGGGACTCCGTCACTTTTTTCCACAAAACAAATCTCACACGTCGGCTTTGCATAACGCTCCTGGAAGTCTTGTCCGATCCATGTACACCTCGGCCGCACACGTGCCAATCCAGCAGCCCAACTTCGGCCCCATCTGGTCTGCTTCTATTGGCCTATGCGCCAGCTGCACGCCTCGTCCGTGACCGCACGCACGGCTCCACAGGCCATATCAAATGAATCTCGACCAACTCGAACGATCTCGCCAAGACTCTCTCTGCCCGCATGTTCGCCGCCGCCTGATGCTCGCCTGATCGAGCGCGATCATCCGATCGATCGCCGCACATCCCGCGTGCGCACGCGTGCCGCGCCACACATACTAGTATATTGTTGATCGCCGCAACTCACCGAGATCAGTCAAGTACCTCTTATGATTGCCTTTTTTCGATCACGCTGAGAAGCACGCCGATGGCCGGCTGCATCTTAGATTCGATTTCCTCTAATCAACGATCCGCAGGCTCCAAACAACCTAGCTCATGATACCACTTGTTAGAATAAATTCGAGGCATACCGTCGATCATCCGAGGACCAAGCAATCACACGAGCATGACACCGAGATTTGTTAACGAGGTTCATCGATATGGCTACATCCCCGAGGCTTGACTATGGGCGCTCCTCCCCGTGACACCGTCACAATGCCGCACCTGGTCGCCCTGGACACTGGCACATGCCGCCGGCTTCCCCTGTGTTCCGGTGCTATTATGTTGGCATAGGTTACATCCTGTGTCTACCCCCATTATATATGAGAGGTCTAGGATACAAGTGTCCTACTAGAACACGACTCCACATCCTATGTAAACACAATACAACTCATAGTCCAACTGTAACCTACCTTGTACACGATATTCGACACAACTCCAACAATATCTCAGGTAAACGGAGAGTTCAATGCAGAAGATCCAAAAATGGAGGCATATCGAAACACCATATTAAAAATATCGGCTCGGTTCGAGGGGATCGAATTTCATCACATCGCTCGAGACAGTAACCAGGCAGCATACATACTTGCTCGGATGGGTGCCAAGGGCGACCCTGTCCTGCCTAATACCTTTGTGGAAAGGCTCTTCAAGCCATCCGTGGTATGGCAGGACGAGAGCAGAGACGCTAGTGTAGACCTGATCACGCCCCCAGCAGTCGAACACAATACAGATATCATCGGGGGTTCGGATATCGAATAACACCCTCTGCTCATGAGATCATGGCCATTATTGTTCCATGGACTGAACCCTTCCTAGCCTACCTTAATAGGCAGGAGCTTCCTAATGATCAAAATGAGGCCCGTCGCATAGTTCGGCATTCTAAATCCTACAAAGTTCACAAAGGTGAGCTGTACAAGAAAAGCACTACCGGAGTTCTCCAAAGCTGCATCTCCGAAGAGGAGGGACGGCAACTCTTGGCTAAAATACATGATGGCCTGGGTGGCCATCATGCCGCAGCTCGGGCCCTCGTAAGCAAAGCTTTTCGGATAGGTTTTTTCTAGCCAACGGCCCGAGCAGACACACAAGCCCTTGTCAAACATTGTGTCGGATGTCAGCTTTTCGCCAATCAAAGTCATATGCCTCCCACCGCCTTAAGAACAATCCCCATCACTTGGCCCTTTGCGGTCTGGGGGATCAATATGGTCAGAGCCCTTAAAGGGGGAAGCCAAAAAAAGAAATATTTACTAGTTATGGTGGACAAATTCACTAAGTGGATATAGGCCAAACTAGTAAGAACGACTGAAGCAGGACTAGTGATTGACTTTATATCTGGCGTGCTACACCACTACGGTGTCCCGCACAGCATCTTCACTGATAATGGCCCAATTTTACGGCCGATGAGGTAAATAACGGGTGTGCTAAATTGGGCATTAAACTCGACTACGCATCCGTCTACCACCCTCAAACAAATGGTCAGGTCGAACGGGCCAATGGCCTGATAATGAGCGGCATTAAACCCCGACTAGTGCGCTCCCTACAAGAGTCAAACAAGAACTGGGTTGAGGAACTCGATTCCGTGCTCTGGGGGCTACAGACTACACCTAACCGAACAACCAGATACACACCTTTCTTCATGGTGTACGACATAGAAGTTGTCCTGCCCTGCGACATTAGTCATGACTCACCTCAAGTGCGCATGTACGAAGAGTGAGAAGCCAAGCTTGATCGGTAGGATGACCTAGATGGCCTCGAAGAGGAACGCGATATCGCACAAGCTCGTTCCGCATTTTACCAACAACAGGCCAGGCGATACCAAAGCAGAGAAGTGCGAGCCAATACATATAACGTTGGTGATCTCGTCTTGCGTCTCCCAGAGAAGAAAAAGGATAAGCTCAAACCACGATGGGAGGTCCCCTTCATTGTCGATGAAGTTCTCACAAGAGGAGCCTGTTTCCTTCGTAATGCATCGGATAATCGCCTTGAGCCGAATCCATGGAATGCTCCTCGGCTCCGACGATTCTACATATAGTTCGGTAGCACCTTTTTTACTTTGACTAGGTTCCTTTTTCTCCTCTCCTTTTTTTTATTTTTTCTTTTAATATCCCTGGGTGCGTCCGGATCTACCAAACTTTTAGGGGTACACATCTTTAAAGGTACACACCCCACTGTAATTGGGTAGTTCTTTGACGAAGTTTATTACTAAAAGCTTGTTGCTTACATTGTTTACCGCATTTGTTCTATACATCTTTTGCCGTTATATGCACCTCTATGACTTAAGTTTTCGCCAAGCTAGGTTACCTCACTCCTGTGATTATACCCTACGTTCCCGATTGTTCGGCTAGGGTGTAAAGGGAGCACCTCTACGATTGTTACAACCAGTAGTCCGGATCTGTACCTCAGACGGGTGAAGCCAAAAGCTAGCATTCTTAAGGGAATAATTGGTCGGCAAGCAATGACAGATTATTTACATTTATCGTAATTCTATCTTTCGGATCAAAGCCTAGGCATGCATAATTAAGCATGATGCCCCAAGGGAAGGAACCCTTAACGGAACTATTTTCTGATGATGATGTTTCTTACGTTAAATAGTAATATAACATAACTCCCTGAACAAATTTTGTCTTCTCGAGCAATATGACCGGATTGCCTGGTTTCCAGACATAATGAATGCTTATTACATTCAAACATGGTATCCGAAAACACTCCAACTTCTTGGTTCAGAGGTTGAAGCCGAAGGCCTGCGATGAAATTTTTTGAACAAGTTCGGTTCAAGATAAGTTCGATGATAAAGTACATTGATCCATCGAATCGAGTGCCTACTCTTTATCTATGTCATCTATAAGACTGTTTAAGCTACAGTCTTCTTGCAAATATTTTGCAGCTATCATCACTTGGTCATGTACAAAGTTCACAGGAATCTCTTTTCCGTCCGGTCCCCGAGGTCCAACTAGGGCCATACGATTTGAATTGAGCCCGGTGTAGCGTGTTTTCACCATCGCCCATGCCTTTGTGCACTTTCCCAGGATGTTGATGCCTTCCATAGCTTAAAATGGCACCGAGCACCTTTTAATAGGTTCGCCAACTCCTCCATACTTTCTAGAGGGGCATCGGATGGCCATAAGGCTTTGACCATACTCTCCATGGATTTTCGGGCTCGCTCATGCACTACGGACAGTTCTTTTAGAACATCGCCTCAGAATTTGGATACTTCTTCTTCATGACGCCCAGTTAACACACCTGCAAGAGCATCATTATAATACTCTGAATTACTAGACAATATGAGTTTCTTGGATGATTCAAAGGTCGTACCAAATATGCCGCCTTTCAACTTTTTACTCTCTTTTTGTGCATCCGATAATTGAGCCTTTAAGCTCTTTATCTCTTCGGCTTGCTTATACTTTTCCTCCTCTAGTTTGTTCTTTTGATCAATAGTCATCGTGAATTTCTTCATTACCTCTAGCTCAGTGGTGGCGGCATTTAGCTTTGTCCGGCTCATTTCAAGCTCCTGGGACAGTGTGTTGTTCTTATCTTTGAGAACATGCGGTCATAACAATTCTTTAAATCGGTTGGTTTAACCGCTTCAAGTATCGGGGGCTACTGTCATATATCTATTAAATTTGCACAAACTATTACCTGCATATCCTTTGAAAACAGGTAAGCAACTCCTGCTAGTCCGTCCCGGGCGGCTCGTATATATGCATCCACGGAGCTAAGGGCAGTAAATTCCTGGTCAGTAAAAGCTGGAGCACGCATGATCTCTTTCAGTCGTCGATGATACACCACGCTCTCCACTTTGGAATTTTTGACGGATACGTCATCTGAATCCTCATGAGGTGGATGCGTTGGCATTGCCTCTGTATTGGCTCTCGAGCCCAGTGCCAGATTAGCTCATGATCGGCTAATTGGGCCTTTGGACACAGTTCGTCGTGTGCTCCTCCTGAAATAAGATGGGAGGAGAAATTTGACAATTTGGTCTTATGCCTAGGCACATATTAAAGGTTATACCTCTTTGATGAAGGAGGGGGCTCGACGGTGCTCCCAGTTTTCTTTCATTTTGAAGGCTCCCCCTATGTAGATGCTCCCTTCCTAGGGGCCGCCCCTCGAGGGAGTGTGGCTTGCTGAGCGCTGATCCTATGACGCACGATTCAGTGTGATGGGTGAAATGCAAGTGGGGGGCTCCTTTTTTTGAGGATGATTTCCGAGTACTTACATTGGAGAAAGGGAGAATGCCAGGGTAGTTGTCCATAATAGCCACTTTTGAACCGTCAAGGCTCGCTTGATAAAAGACTCCATCATCAAATTCTATAAATATATTCGGATCCTCGCGGAAGCCGGGGTCCTCATTGCAAGATATAGTCCTTCGGCTGTGGGGAGGGGCAATGAACATTTTAGACCACCTTCCTCCATGTCTGTTTTAACACGACTAGAACAATTTGATTAGCACACCTCGATAATGAGGTAGGACATTGCACATAATCAAAAACTTACCCATTCAATGGGCTTATACATGGAAAAACCTTCCCGACAATTTAAACGGGTGAATTCTTCTTCCTCTCCCTTATAATGCGGCTGGGGTATTTGGGCTTATAACAAGATGCGTCGTCCTTTCGGTTGTAACACCATAAAGGGTTCACTCTAGACTGAAGGGGCTGGATGCATCGCTTTATCGCGATGGCCATGACTTTGATTATCGAAAGTTTAGAATGGGCAAGTACCCTGACCTTGCTAACCAACCTCTTTACTTCCGCACTGTCTTCTTGCTTGGGGCTCCAGGGGTGCCAATTGAAGCATTTCTTCAAAGGAGCACTGGAGAATTCAGGAACTCCACGCCGAACTGGGTCCAGAAGGGGAATGTCCTCAATATAAAACCATTCTGAAGTCCATTCTTCGGGTCTTGGGAATTTCGACGAGGTAACCTGATCCGGCTATGCACCATACTTTGGCGCCGCCCACCTCAAATATGGAACCCCCTTGGGAACGAGGGACAAGGCAAAAGAACTTTCTCCATAGTTCAAAATGAGCCTCGCAGCCTAAGAACAGTTTGTAGAGAGCGACAAAACCTGAAATGTGCAGGATAGAACCTGGTGTGAGGATGTGCAGCTGGATCCCGTAGAATTCCAATAGACCTCTGAGGAAGGGTTGGATCTAGAATCCTAAGCCCCTCTGAAGGAATGAGACGAAGCACACCTTCTCCTCCTTGTTGGGGTTGGGGAAATTTTCTGCTAGCACATAATTGCCAATCGAGGCCAATCCCACCCGCACGAAGACTAGATCTGCGGGAGGGAGATATCCCTCCGTCTAAAGTCGATTCAGCTGGACGTGAGACACGGAGCAACTTCGCCAATCACCCGCTTGAGGGCCATGAGGGCGCGAAGAAGATCTAGGAGCATTGGCCATGTTTTGAAGTTTTTCGTGGTTGGCTCTGATGATCTTTGTGCGATGTGGATGGCATTCGGGGATCTAACCTCCTTATATAGATGCCGCCCTTGCATGGTAAGGGGCATATTTGTAAAAGATTATTATGGGCCATTCGCATTCGCCCAGCGCATGGAAATTGAGGTGATAACAGGAAGGAATCGTAAAGGCAAAACATGGAGGTCAAAACCGGACTGTCGTCAATTCGGAGTATGATGAAGAACCCGCCTTGCAAAGCCGAAGACATAAGTCGGATACTACATCATCATTGAATGCAAGTTTGGGGGCTACTGAGGTTGTACTGGATTAGGGGGTCCTCAGGTTTCCGGTCTATTCGATACGGGCTGGACTGATGGGTCGTGAAGGCGAAGCAGAAGACCACCTCCTGTGTCCGGGTAGGACTCATATGTGCGTAGAACGGCAAGTTTGGTGTCCAGTTTAATACTCCTTTCCTCTGTGAACCGACTTTGTACAACCCTAGGCCCCTCCGATGTGTATATAAACCAAAGGGTTTAGTCCGCAGAGGGCATTAGAATAATCATAGGCTAGACTGCTAGGGTTTGGCCATTACAATCTTGAGGTAGATCAACTCTTCTAACCCCTATACTCATCAAATACAATCAAGAAGGACGTAGGGTTTTACCTCCTTTGAGAGGGCTCGAACCTGGGTAAACACCGTGTCCCCATTGTCCCTTTTTACCATTGATCCTTAGACTCACAACTTGGGCCCCCCTACCCGAGATCTGCCGGTTTTGACACCGATAGTCAACATGTGGAGTGACTGGCAGGTGGGGTCGGCATTGGGGTGGGGCCCGCCTGGCCTGGTCGTCGTCTTCCTCCTCCAGGCCTCGCGCCCGGCCGGGGCGGGGGAAGACTCCGGCGACAAGTGCCGGTGCTGTGGGCCACTATTTGCTGCGCCTGGACCACCGACGTGCTCAGAGGATCACGGCGCAGCCACCGGTTTAGGGCATGGACATCGGGGACCAACCGACTGCAGGTGACTAGACCGCGGTGGACGGCGCTTCGGACGTTGACGGCTCCGACGCTACATCATGGGGAGGAGGCACCAAACTATGGGGGAGGTCCAGGGTGGAGCTGGAGGCTTCTAGTGGAGGTAGATTGGAGGAAGAGGGTTTGGTTCGGAAGAATTTGAGATAGCTGAGGCGGCGGCCGTGGTGGCAAAGGGGCGGCGAGGAGGAGCTCCCGAGCAAGAGGAGGTAGCTGGGGAGGGCTAGAGGAGTGCGGTGGAGCTCCTGGTGCGGTTGGGACACCTAGGAGACGCTTATATAGATGAGGGGAGGATGAGGCCAAGCCAGTTGCCACCATGGCGCACGGGCCTGCTTTGGCAATGGCCGAGAGCGTCACGGGGCTAGGGATAGGACAAGGGAGTGCAGGGGAGGGTCACGGAGAAGAAACCGACGCCGGGGAGCAGAAGAAACGGACGGGGCGAGGACCGGGTCAAGCGGGGCATAGTGCACCTGTGTGCATTTGGCGTCTAGCTCCGGCGAGGAGGGTTCGATAGGGGTAGGGGCCAAGGGCGATGGGAGAGAGCAGGGGAGTTAGGTCGGCATGCTCGGGCGCGAGAAAACTGTCAAGGCAGAGCTGCCCTCTCCTCAGAACGCGTCGGATGCCGCCAGAGCGCGTGAAATGAGATGCCAGGGAGGCAGTCACCACGGGCACTGGCATGGAGAGGACAAGAGAGGCTGCATGGACATGTCTAGTGATGAGTCCCTGCATCACTGAGACAGAGGGAGGTGATAGATCAAGAAAAGGAGCTCTGGAGAGATGTGAGGCTTCACTGAAAGTTTCCTGCATCAAACTGAATCATGATGTAGTGATCACCAGATGTGACTTAGGAGTCAAATAAGTTGTCTGGGGTGTTTAAGATAGGAAGGACTATAATCTTGTGCAATTAGAGGAGAAATGGACCCCAAATTAATATAGTTGCTTTGCAACTGCAAATTAGGTCCAGAAAAGAGAATATGATGATGCTCTCACATGGACAACCCACTTGAGCTGAAATTTGGCATGGCAGGGTTATTTGGACATATTAAGATGCTGCAAAATTTTATACCAAATGGACTTGTGAAAATGGTACTTGCTTCACAAACATCCTCTATGTCCAAAAACTTTAAATAATATTGGTGATAAAATGGCTTGATGAAATGGTCCCAAATTTGTTGCAGAGATGTCATATAGGTAGGATCATGATCTAGTAATTTTTCATAATTAATGAAGCAATATAAAATATACTTGCTTCACAACCTGAAAATATTAACAGAATCAAAGATTTGATCCTGTGCTCACATAGATCAAGGTATGGAGCTGAAATTTGGAGGAGGGAGATGATATGAGCACATAAAGAGGCATGCAAAATTTCAAATCATTTGGATACTCCTAGATAGTACTTCCTTCACAGTGGCTTCTGTCTGACAGAAACTTTGAAAAATCACTAAGGAAGGTTGGCTAGGCAAATAAAGTTGAATTTTTGCATGAGGCAATTATTTGGGTGAGATAGAATGCCCAAAAAGTTGGGGAGCAATCAAGAAAGGATACGTGGCACTTCCTTCACAGAAAGCCACTCTAGATAGAAATGAAGGAATAATATTGGGGAATTAATTTTCGGCTAGGACAGGAAAGTTTGAGCATATTTGAGCAATATGTGACCCAAAGCAAATTATGAAAATTATTTGCGAATTTTAGGAGTGACATAAATATAGGTTGCTTCAGAACCTAGGGAAAAAGGATTATTCCTTTAATAGAAAAGGAATATTCCAAGAAAAGAATTTTGAGGTTGAGCTAGAATGGAATTGACATCATCTTGGGATAGATTTGAGAATGATGAACCACTTGGGAGGAGAAGAAATGAGGGTCTCCCAGGTTTCAAGTCCACATATCCACTCCAAAAATAAAATCAGAGCAAAACCCAAATAAATCAAAAAGAAAAAGAAAGGGCCAAAAATTAGGGTGTTACATTGTGTTTACTAAATTCATCCATCTCATTCCCTTCATAACGAATCCATTAATAAGCTTGATCAAGTCTAATTAAAAAACTTCTTCCAAATGACATGAAACTGGAGAATCTTGGTCTAGCACTAGGTTACCTCCACGGGGATATGCATGTCCCCAACAATACGAATATCATATTTCTTTTTGATAGTAGGAATAGTGATTTCCAAACCTCCAATTGTAATTGTTGAAAATTTTCTAGTAGAGTTGATGATATGAACTTGAGGTAGTTTCTTCAGAAAGTGTACCGTATGCTCATTACCATTAACATGAAAAGTGACATTGCCCTTATGCAATCAATAACATCCCCTACAGTATTCAAAAAGGGTCTACACAGGATGATCGACACACTATCGTCCTCAGGTATATCAGGAATAAAAAAGTCCGTTAATATAGTAACATTTGTAACTATGAAGGCACATCCTCACAAATACCGATGGGTATAGCAATTGATTTATTGGCAATTTACAAAGACACTTCACTTGGTGTCAACTCATCAAATCAAGTCTTCGGTACAAAGAGAAAGGAAAAAACATTAACACCGGCTCCCAAATCACATAAAGCAGTTTTAACATAGTGTCTTTTAATGGAGCATGGTATAGTTGATATTCCTAGTTCTCCTAGTTTCTTGGGTATTCCACCTTTAAATGTTTAATTAGCAAGCATGCTGGAAATTTCTGCTTCTGGTACCTTTCTTTCATTTGTAACAATATCTTTCATATACTTAGCATAAGGAGACATTTTCAGAATATCAGTCAAACGCAAATGCAAAAAGAAAGGTCTAAGCATTTCAACAAATTTCGCAAATTCTTCATCATCTTTATTCTTTGAAGCTTTGGGAGGAAAGGGCATGGGTTTCTAAACCCATGGTTCTCTTTCTTTACCATGTCTCCTAGCAATTAAGTCTCTTTTATCATATGAGTTATTCTTAGGTTGTGGGTTATCAAGATCAACAGTAGGTTCTATCTCCACATCAATATCATTACTAGAATGAGCATCAACATGAACATCATCATTATCATTATTCCTAGGTTCATGTTCGTCACCAGATTGTGTTTCAACATCAGAAACAAAAATGTCATTTGTGTTTTTAGGTGTGTCTACAGTAGGTTCACTAGAAGCATGCAAAGTCCTATGATCTTTCTTTTTCATTTTAGGTGCACTAGGTGCATTAGTATTAATCCTTTGAGAGTCGTGTTCAATTCTCTTAGGGTGGCCTTCAGGATACAAAGGTTCCCAAGTCATTTTACCACCTCTAGTCATAACTCTAACAACATGGTCATTCATCTTATTATTTATTTCATTAAGAAAATCATTTTGTGCCTTGAGAACTTGTTCTACTTGAGTTTTTACCATAGAAGAATTTTTACTCACAACCTTAAAATCATTAACATGTATACCATTAACATCAAGCGTTCAAGCATATAAGCATTTCGTTTCAATTGTCTACTAACATATGCATAGACGTTTTCTTGTTTAACAATTAAGTTATCAAATTCATGCAAGCATTGACTAAAAGATTTATTATAAGGAATATCACCTTCATCAAATCTATAGAGAGAATTTACCTCTCTAACACCCTGGTTTTTGCCACTTTTCTTTCTCTGGAATTTATTGCATATTTGGTTTGAATTTTGGTTTTTGGAATTAACTCATTTGGACATAGCACTTGGGCGTTCTTATGATTTTTCACCCAAGTGACTCATATCACTCTCAAAAACATCTCTTGACCTCATATCTCTCAAAATAATGCCATGTGAATATTTTTCTCAATGGCATAATATTCATTTTCTCTTTGAAAATGAATGTTTTTCACTTCTGCTCCGAAGCAACACCCATTTTTCTTGCCCCCAAAAATCTGAGACAATTCCCAAATATTCTTTGGATCATGCATCATCTTCCTATGCAAAAATATCCCATGGTCATGAGGAGTATTTTTTCTCTAGAAAATATCTTCTCTTCTGGTCAGGAAAAGCACTTTGTGAAGGAAGTGCATTTTTGCCTAATCCTTTTGAGCTGAAATTTTTATGGCTTAGTGAACTTCCAAAAAAAACCTTAACCTCCAAGTTTCAACTCTTAACTCCTTCTAGATTTCTCTCAAATGGCTGCAACATTTCCTGTCTAGAAACTTGTCAAAGAGCTGATGTCATTTATGGTCGACCTGGCAATGAACCAACCCATCAATATGGCCTAGCTCTGCAAGGACTTGAGATTTGACAAGGTTTTGTAGCCCTGGTGCACTGCCTGGCACCAGCGCACGGTGCCTGGCATGTGTTCAGCATGTCTGGTTCATGGTGCCTGGCATGTGTTCAGCATGTCCAACACGTCAGCACCTCCTCTGTCGCACCCGTGAAGCTGTCGTGAGCCCAGCCAGCATGTCAGTTATCCTCTGCGCCCTTGACTCATCCCTCCCGAGTATTCCCTGGAGCTCCCGACACTGGTGACAGCTGCTGCAAACGTGGATACAACGGAGCAGAGAACACTGTGCTCCCGCGTGCCCGATTCGTCGCTCTGCTTCATCCTGTGCTTCGCTCTACCTCTAAACTGTGCATGTGCGATCACCAGTGACCCCTCCCGTCACTCTGAGCCCCTCTCGTCGCCACTCCCCGCTCTAGAACCCCCTTCGGTGATCTCGAGCCCTGCCTCGCCCTCCCCTCTAAATACAGCCCTCCCTGAGCCTCTCCATCCATCCCAAGCTCCTCCTCTAGCCACAAAAACACTAGTGTAGCACCGCGGCAAGGCCGGGCAGGCCTCCAGCTGTCGTTCATCGCTGGAGTTGGCCACGGATCCCCTTTTGTCGCATGCTCGCTTTGGTGCTTCCCTATCTCTCCCAACCTCTCAGGCGTGCTTGTGGCTTCCCCCTGGTTGAGACGGTGCTACTGAACCAACCTATCCTCGCCGGAAACGCCAACTCCGACGATCTCCCCCGCCCTCCATCTACAAAGAAGATCGCCGCGACACCGTCTGTCCACCTCCGTCCAATTTGCTGGTATGTGTGTGCTCATCTCGATGAGCCCTGTCCATCCCCCACCTCGTTGGCGGCTGTCGTGGCCTCCTCGCCGGAGAACCATCATCGGCCGAGCCGCCGTCTCTATTTCTCTCCCTCTCTCTTATAAACCTGACTGAGTTCCCCACCTGTCAGCCTCTATTCTCTCTCGAGGAACCGGTATAAGTGAAAGCGTAAACCCAAAGTATACCTTCGATGTGGCCCTCTCTGGGAGTTTCTGTTTTTAGTTTAAATTCATTTTTATTCAGAAATTTTACCTAACTTTGACCGGCTATAACTTTTAAACCATAAGTCCACATGAGATGACTCTTTTTGCATTATTTTTTATGAGCTCCTGTTTCAGCATGCCAAAGTTGAGATTTTTCCTTGTTGTAGATATTTTCTAGTGAATTTAAATGTGTTATGTGACATTTTCTTTATGCCATTTTGATCATTTTCAGAAGAGCAAACTTGTCTTGAAGAGGACTAGGAGTTTTGTGACCATCCTCTGAACTAAGGCAAGCCACCACAAACATTTGCAAGAGTGACATAGCAATAGCTATGATTTTTACTTGAATATAACTTCATATAATGCATATAGTTATTAAAATAATTTCACTTGTGCTAGATTAACTTTCATGCTATGCTAGATATTTTACAGAAGTATGTTGGTTACTTGTTTAAATCATGTAGTAGAGTTGATATGATCATAAGCATGATTCTGTGAATGCCATCATGAGGTTGAAATGGTGCATATGCATGGCATACTATGGCTCGAGTAGATTTTATTTCAAGTTAAATATGACAATAATACAACTTGAACATGTTGTTGATCGAGTCATGGTGCCAGCGAATCGAGCTTCCCAGTGCAACCACATTTGCCTTTATGGTAAGGACCTTATTCGTCTATTGTCATGCCTCTCCCCAGTGCCTCCAACTAGGGACGGTTATGCGCTTGCGCTGCATTGGCCCGGTAGGTAGGTCTAGCTTGTGTCCATGGTTGTTTTGGTACCATTTTCCCTGTTTGGGACCATATTGTTTTGCCACGACGGTGGCTATTGGATGTCACGGGGTGACATCAGGGCCACCCATGACTTAGCCCAAAGGGGAGTTGGTCGGAGTGGCCGGGAAAATGTCATGCAATAGATTGGTTTTGTCGAAATGTCATTGGTCCACCCGAATGGGGGCATGAGGCCATGGGTTCTTTGGTGTGGGTACAGTGTACTAACCTCTGCAGGGTGTGTTTAATCTATCGATAGCCGCATCCTCGGTCATGGACACATTTCGTAGTAGGTCACACTGTGGGTGAACACAAATAATTAACTTGCACAGTAATATTACACTCATGGCACTTGATATGATGGATGAGCTATTGGAACCATCGAGTTGGTTTCTTTTGTGATCTAGAGGTGATCATGTGGTAAGATGATGTTCATGGTTACGAGGTAACCAACATGGCATGCAGCTCCGAGGGACCCTGATTTCAAGCACTTACACTTCATGAGTAGCATGCCATGTTCTTGCAAATAACTTGCTTAAATATCATGTTATTGTTTGTCATTGTTGTATTGTTTATTGTGAGCTTGCGAGTACATTAAAAGTACTCACCTGGCATGTCATGCCAGTTTCAGGAGAAGATGTACTAGGAGTTGGAGTTGTATCGTGCATCGCAGTCTTGGTCGTGTCCACATTAGTGTCCCTGTGAGATGCAGTCCTACTACGCCATCTTTCCACTGCCGCGTAGTTGTGTCGTTATCTTCGAGGCCCGCATCATGTTCACTAAATAATGTGCATATGTGCAGCAGCACCGTTTGTGTCGCTTGGCCTCACTACTTTATTTATCATCAAACCTATGTTCCCGCAAGATATCAATAAAGCAGTTGCTTTCCTATACCAAGTTGTTGTCTGTTGCCATAAGACATGATATCTGGGCTGGCAATGCAAGGTAAACCAGTTACTCTGAGCTGGGATGCCACAACCTCTACTACCTGTGTCGGGGTATTGAGACAATGTATTTCTTCAATAGGTGGTAAATTCTTAACATCTTTCGCTTTAATACATTTTTCTTTCATAGATTTATTTGCCTCTTGCATACCTTCAGGACTGAGAAATAGAATACCTCTCTTCTTCAGAGTTGGCTTAGGAGGTGGTTCAGGAAGAGTCCAATCATTATCATTAGTCAATATATTACTCAATAATTCTTCAGGTTGTTCAATAGTTCGTTCCCTGAAAACACAACCAATACAACTATCTAGGTGGTCCCTAGAAGCATCGGTTAGTCCATTATAAAAGATATCAAGTATTTCACTTTTCTTGAGAGGATGATCAGGCAAAGCATTAAGTTATTGGAGTATCCTCGCCCAAGCTTGTGGGAGACTCTCTTCTTCAATTTGCACAAAGTTAAATATTTCATTTAAGGCAGCTTGTTTCTTATGAGCAAGAAAATATTTTTCAGAGAAGTAGTATATCATATCCTGGGGACTACGCACACAACCAGGAGCAAGAGAATTAAACCATATCTTAGCACCACCCTTTAATGAGAAGGGAAAGAACTTAAGGATATAATAATAGTGAAATTTTTCCTCATGAGAAAATAGGGTGACTATGTCATTCAATTTAGTAAGGTGTGCCACAACAGTTTCAGTTTCATAACCATGGAAAGATCAGATTCAACCAAAGTAATTAACTCAAGATCGATAGCGAATTCATAATCCTTATCAGTAACAAAGATAGGTGAAGTACCAAACTTAGGATCATATTGCATTCTAGCATTCAAAGCTTTTTCTTTCAACTTGACTAGTAGTTTCTTGAGATCCTCTATATCCTTACAAGCAAGAAAATCCCTAGCTACCTCTCCATCCATAACATTGCCCTCGGGTATATCAGGCAATTCATATCTAGGAGTGTTGGGTCTAATAGGTGTTTCAAAGTGTTCAGTTTCAATAATTTCATCAGTTTCAGAAATATCATCAGTTTTAGCATTCTCAATATCTTTAGCTCTAGCAAGTTGTTCATCAAGAAATTCACCTAGTGGCACAGTCTTATCAAGCAAAGTACTAGTATCATCATAAGCATGATTCATAGCAGAAGTAGCATCATCAATAACTTGCGACATATCAGAATAAATAGTAGGTGGTGGTGTTGCAAGCTTACTCAAAACAGAAGGTGAATCAAGTGCAGAGCTAGATGGCAGTTCCTTACCTCCCCTCATCTTAGAGGGAATGATCTTGGTTCTGGTATCTTTAAGATCCCTCATAGTGATCATTAGATATAAATCCCAAGTGACTCAGCAAATAGAGTTATGCTCTCTAGAAACGGCGCCAGAAAAAGGTCTCGATAACCCACAAGTATAGGGGGTCGCAACCGTTTTTGAGGGTAGAGTATTCAACCCAAATTTATTGATTTGACACAAGGAGAGTCAAAGAATATTCGCGAGTATTAGCAGTTGAGTTGTCAATTCATCCACACCTGAAAGACTTAATATCTGTAGCAAAGTATTTAGTAGCAAAGTAGTATGGTAGTAATGATAACAGTAGCAAAAGTAACAGTAGCAGTTTTCTAGTGACTGTAACAGTAGCAACGAAAGTAACTTAGCAAAGATCAATATGTGAAAAGCTTGTAGGCATTGGATCGGCAATGATAATTATGCTAGATAATATTCATCATGTAGCAGCCATAACCTAGGGTGACACGGAACTAGCTCCAATTCATCCATGTAATATAGGCATGTATTTCGTATATAGTCATACATGCTTACGGAAAAGAACTTGCATGACATCTTTTGTCCTACCCTCCCGTGGCAGCGGGGTCCTAATGGAAATTAAGGGATATTAAGGCCTACTCTTAATAGAGAACCGGAACAAAGCATTAGCACTTAGTGAATACATGAACTCCTCAAACTACAGTAATCACCGGAAAGAATCCCAATTATTGTCACCTTGGGGTATTCGGAACATAACTCGTAATAGGTGTCTACAACTTGCAAGGTAGGATCAAGAACACACATATATTCATGAAAACATAATAGGTTCAGATCTGAAATCATGGCACTCGGGCCCTAGTGACAAGCATTAAGCATAGCAAAGCCATAGCAACATCAATCTCAGAACATAGTGGATACTAGGGATCAAAACCTAACAAAACTAACTCAATTACATGACAAATCTCATCCAATCCAGCACCGTCCAGCAAGCCTACGATGGAATTACTCACTCCTAGTTGTGAGCGTCATTGAATTGGCGATAGAGGAAGGTCGATGATGGCACCGGCGTCGATTTCCACCCTCCGGAGCCCCAAACGGACTCTAGATCAACCCTCCCAATGAAGAACAGGAGGTGGTGGCGGCTCCGTGTCATAAAATGCGATGAATCCTTCTCTTAGATTTTTTTATCTACGAATAGGTATGTATGGAGCTCAAGGCCCCTGGGTGGCTCCCGTATGGTATATTTTTCTGCCAGTATTTTTTATATATTCCACAAAAATTCTTCATAAATTTTCAGGTCAATCCGAGAACTTTTATTTTTGCACAAAAATAACACCATGGCAATTCTTTTGAAAACTGCGTCAATCCAGGTTAGTTCCATTCAAATCATCCAAATTACAGTCCAAAACAAGGGCAAAAGTGTTTGGAAAAGTAGATACGATGGAGATGTAACAGTGTAGATCACCGTCAGGATCCTTGCCCCGGCGGCACTCTGGCGCCACCGGGAGAGAGGGGGAGAGACTCCCTGATACGTCTCCAATGTATCTATTTTTTTTATTGTTTCGTGCTTTTATATTATCTATTTTGGTGTTTGATATGCATTAATATGATATTTCATATTATTTTTGGGACTAACCTATTAACCTAGAGTCTTGTGCCAGTTTCTATTTTTCCCTTGTTTTTGACAAAAAAGGAATATCAAACGGAGTCCAAACGGAATAAAACTTTAAGGTGATTTTTCTTGGACCAGAAAAAACCCACGAGACTTGGAAAGGTGGCCAGAAGACCTACGAGGCGGCCACAAGCCATAGGGGCGCGCCACGGGGGGCGCCCCTGGCTTGTGGGCCCCTCATAGACCCTCCAGCCCTAATCTTTGCACTATAATTCCTCAAATATTCCCCCTATACCAACGGGCGCACCAAAAATACTTTTCCGCCGCCGCAAGCTTCTGTGCTCATGAGATCCCATCTTGGGGCCTTTTCCGGCACTCCACGGGAGGGAGCCTTTTCCGGAAATATCAACGCAAGCGCAAGAAGTAGCTGGAAGAATTTATGGCACCGTTGTCGGGGAGGTTCTACAAAATACAAAAATATTTGCCTTTGTTTTGCCTTCTTGCATTCATCTTTTTGTTTTCCTTTTGTTTGCTTGTGTGCTGGATTGCTTGTTTTGTCATCATGTCTCAAGAAAATACCAAGTTGTGTGATTTTTCTAACACTAATAATAATGATTTTATTAGTACTCCTATTTCTCCCGACACTTGTGTGGAATCTTTTGAAATTAATGTCGCTTTGTTGTATCTTGTTATGAAGGAACAATTTCCCAGTAGGCCTAATGAAGATGTTGCCTCCCATCTAAATACTTTCATTGAGTTGTGTGATATGCAAAAAAATATGTGGATAATGATATTGTTAAATTGAAGCTATCTCCGTTCTCCCTACGAGATCGTGCTAAAACTTGGTTTTCATCTTTGCCTAAAAATAGTATTGATTCATGGAATAAGTGTAAAGATGCTTTTATTTGCAAGTATTTTCCTCCCGCTAAGATCATCTCCCTTAGGAACAATATAATGAATTTTAAGCAACTTGATCATGAACATGTTGCACAATCTTGGGAGAGGATGAAATTGATGATAAGAAATTGCCCTACTCATGGTTTAAGTTCATGGATGATTATACAAAATTTCTATGCCGGATTGAATTTTGCTTCTATAAACCTTTTAGATTCCGCCGAGGGAGATACTTCTATGGAAATCACATTAGAATAAGCTACTAAACTCCTAGATAATATTATGGCAAATTATTCTCAATGGCATACCAAAAGATCCTCTACTAGTAAAAAAGTGCATGTGATTGAAGAAATTCATATTTTGAGTGGAAAGATGGATGAACTTATTAAATTGATTGGTAGTAAGAGTGCTCCTATTGATCCTAATGATATGCCTTTGTCCACTTTGATTGATAATAATAATGAATCTATGGATGTGAATTTTGTTGGTAGGAACAATTTTGGTAATAACGCGTATCGATGTAATTTCAACCCTAGGTCGTTTCCTAGTAATCCCTCTAATAATTATGGTAATTCCTACAACAATTCTTATGGAAATTATAATAAAATACATACTGATCTTGAGAATAATATTAAGGGTTTCATTAATTCTCAAAAGATTTTCAATGCTATGGTCAAAGAAAAATTGCTTAAGATTGATGATTTGCTAGGAATTGATAGAATTTCTCATGAGATTGATTATTTTAGTATTAGATCTATGACACCAAATATTGATATTAATGAATCTCTAAAAGCTAGTCAAGTTTCTATCAATGAAATTAGAGAAAGAACCACTTGGATGTGTGCTAAGCGAGATTGGTTTGTAAAAGCATGTTCTTTAAGTTTTTGTGATAATAATGATGAAGATCTTAATGTGTTTGGTGTGAATCCTATTGAATCTGTCTTTGCTAATATAAAACTTGATAAATAGGGGACTGGAAATGAGTCCACTTTAGCTAGAAGGCGTCCCAATAATTTGTAGGGTGAAGATCTTAATGAAAAAATTGATAAAAGTGGGATTGGCGAGGTCAAAACTTGAGGTAGCGATGAACCCACTCTTTGGATTTCAAGGACTTTAATTATGATAATTGTTCTTTAATAGATTGTATTTCCTTGTTGCAATCCATGCTAAATTCACCTCATGCTTACAATCAAAATAAGGCTTTTAATAAACATATCGTGGATGCTATGATGAAATCATTTGAAGAAAAACATGAGTTGGAAGTTTCAATCCCTAGAAAGCTTTATGATGAATGGGAACATACTATTAAGATTAAAATAAAGATTATGAATGCAATGCTTTGTGTTATTTGGGTGCTAGTGTTTCCACAATTCCAAAAACTTTATGTGATGTGCGACGTTTCCATAAATTTGATAATTGTTCTTTGAATTTGCATCTAGCGGATTCCACTATTAAGAAACCTATGGGAAGGATTAATGATGTTCTTATTGTTTCAATAGGAATTATATGCCCGTATATTTATTGTGCTTGATATAGATTGCAATCTGTCATGCCCAATTATACTTGGTAGACCTTTACTTAGAACGATTGGTGCAATTATTGATATGAAAGAAGGAAACATTAGATTTCAATTTCCGTTAAGGAAGGGCATGGAACACTATCCAAGAAATAAAAATAAATTGCCATATGAATATGAGGGCTACTTATGGATTTAATACCAAAGATGACTGAGGGAGTCCTGGATTAGGGGGTGTCCGGACAGTCGGACTATATCCTTTAGCCGGACTGTTGGATTATGAAGATACAAGATTGAAGACTTCGTCTCGTGTTCGGATAGAACTCTACTTGGCGTGGAAGGCAAGCTAGGCAATACGTATATGTATATCTCCTCCTTTGTAACCGACCTTGTGTAACCCTAGCCCCCTCCGGTGTCTACATAAACCGGAGGGTTTTAGTCCGTAGGACAACGTACACATCAACAATCATACCATAGGCTAGCTTCTAGGGTTTAGCCTCCTCAATCTCGTGGTAGATCTACTCTTGTACTACCCATATCATCAATATTAATCAAGCAGGACGTAGGGTTTTACCTCCATCGAGAGGGCCCGAACCTGGGTAAAACTTCGTGTCCCTTGCCTCCTGTTACCATCCGTCCTAGACGCACAGTTCGGAACCCCCTACCCGAGATCTGCCAGTTTTGACACCGACATTGGTGCTTTCATTGAGAGTTCCTCTGTGTCGTCGCCATCTGGAAGGATGCCTCGCCCCGTCTTTAAAGACGGCACCGTTGCTAAGGGAGCTTTGGCTGTCGGCCAAACCCTCCATCTAGGTGGTTTTCTTATGACCGCCTGTTCGGCTTCTACGCCGACGATGACCTCTCGAGCCATCGAAAACAATCTTCATGTCAGCTCGGAACTCGCCGAGTAGTTACATCCAATGGAGCTCTCCTCCATAAACGAGCTCTTGGATCACTTCGCTGCCCTGGGAATCGCCATGGATTACGACCAGATTGCGCCTAAACCCTATCTGAGAGAGATTAACTCTCCCCAAGTCACCCATCACGTTGTTGTGGTAGAGGGACAGTGCGGCGACCCTTCATCTATCTTAAGGACTCGCTACATCCGGATTCCGGATCCCTCCAAGCTGGATACCCGCGGAGGGGAGGATATCACTCAAGACCTGAATTTAGAGTCAGGCAACAGGCTGGATTCATTGGACAACATCTAGGAATCCAAATTTTCGAGTTCGGAAATTCCTCGGCCTCTGAGCCTTAGATGGGGTGAGGCTTCGGATTTAATTCCACCCACCCACCCCAACATAAGCGATCTATCCAAAATCAGGCAAGAACCCGATGAAACAGTACATCATTACTGGGCCAGATTCCTCCTGGTTAAGAGCAGGTTAAGGGACTGCTACGAGGAAGACGCAATCTCAATCTTCTACAATAATTGCACAGGCAAGGGAATACTCAACGCCATAAGTCGCCGTGATATTACATGCTTCGCTGACTTGGCGTCCATTGTGCGAAAGTACTGTGCGATGGAAAGCGCCTGGAAAACCGAAATAAAATTTTGGGACAATCCGGACCTGAATACAAACCCAGTTCGAAATAAAAGGGTGCATCATCACCAGTCACCCGGGTCAAGCATTAAAAAGCAAAAACCCTCTACAGGGCATGGAACCGTACTGGAAGGATGGCTTAATGGACCCTGTAAAATTCACAGTACAAAGGACGCCACACCAACTCACAACCTCAGAGCATGTTGGATACTCCGGCAAGTGGCCAAAATTGGCGAAAATCTCCTAATTCCGGAGGCCACAGAAAGCCACCCCAGAGATGCCAATACGGTATTAACAGTCTTCAAGACTTTCGCATTAAATAATATGCGAAAAAGGACACTCCGCAGCCTTGCCAAAGTCTACCAAGTAGCAACAATAAACCCATGGAGTGACACGGCTATTACCTTTAATGCTAGTGATGAACCTAAATTCCAAACAGCCCGAGCACCAGCCGCATTGGTCCTCAGTCCAATAGTGGACGGCTTTCGTCTTACCAAGGTACTCATGGACGGCGGTAGCGGATTGAACCTCATTTATGAGGAGACCCTTCAAAAAATGGAAATAGACTGGAACCGCATTGAGCGAAGCAGCACAACCTTTAGAGGAATAATCCCCAGTCAGGAAGCGCGCTGTATCGGAAAAATCACGCTAGATGTGGTGTTCGGCACGCCGGATAATTACAGGTCCGAAGAGGTCACGTTCCAGGTGGCTCCGTTCAGCAGCGGTTATCACGCTCTGCTAGGGCGGGAAGCGTTTACAATCTTCCAAGCAATACCCCATTATGGGTACATGAAGCTCAAGATGCCCAGGCCTAACGGGATCATCACTCTTGCTAGTGATCCGGACATAGCACTCCGCGCTGAAAACAAGACAGCCGCACTGGCCCTCGAGGCACTATCCGAAGCCCTAGCGGCTGAGGAGCTAACTGCGCTGCGCTCTATGGTGAATAGGGACGATGTGGTACTCGATAAAAGATCCAAGTCCAACTCCTTTAAACCGGCGGACGAAATAGTCAAATTCCAAGTCCATCCAACGGACCCCAATAAAACAGCTTCATCGGGGCACAGTTAAACCCTGATGTTGACGCCGCATTGCGAGAGTTCCTACGAGAGAACTGGGACATTTTCGCCTGGCACCCTTCAGACATGCCAGGAATCCCACACAGGCAGGCCGAGCACAACTTAAATATCCAAGCAGGATTCAAACTTGTCAAACAGGCTCTTCGGCATTTTTCCGAACCTAAGAGACATGTCATGGGAGGGGAGCTAGCAAAGCTCTTGGAGGCCGGATTCATCAGAGATATAAAACATCTGGACTGGCTAGCAAACCTGGTGATGGTACCAAAGAAGGACAAATCCTGGCGCCTGTGTGTTGATTTTAAAGACCTTAATAAGGCTTGCCCAAAGGATCCCTTCGCCCTCCCCCGCATCGATCAAATTATCGACGCTACCGCAGGACACGATTCGTTGTGTTTCCTCGATGCATATTCTGGCTACCATCAAATCAAGATGGCAGAACCAGACCAATCCGCAACCGCATTTATTACACCATACGGGCCATTCTGCTTCAACACAATGCCCTTCGGGCTCAAAAACGCCGGCACAACATATCAGCGCATGATTCAGACATGTCTGGCAAGCCAGATCGGCAAAATAGTGGAGGCATATGTAGATGATGTGGTTGTCAAAACAAAACATGTTGAATCTCTAGTAGACGACTTGAGGCTCACATTCGATAACCTCTGAACATACGACATCAAGCTCAACCCGGAAATGTGTTTTCGGCGTTCCAGCCGGAAAACTCTTGGGCTTCATAGTATCCGGTAGAGGAATTGAAGCAAATCCGGCCAAGATCCAAGATCTATCGCAACTGGATATCCCAAAGGAGCTCAAACAAATACAAAATTTAACCGGATGTGTGGCGGCTCTAAGCCGCTTTATCTCCCGCTTGGGAGAAAAGGCCCTACCCCTTTACCGCCTCCTTTGGCGCACCGAACACTTCAAATGGACGGATGTAGCCACGGCCGGACTCAACGAAATAAAAGCCATACTGGCAACAAGTCCGGTCCTGGCCACACCAAACATTGGCGAACCAATGTTATTATACATTGCAGCAACACATCAGGTTGTAAGCGCAGTGCTCGTCGTCGAACGAGAAGCGGACGGACACAAATTCCCCCTTCCAAAGCCGATCTATTATGTGTCCACTGTCCTCACTCCCTGCAAATCACGGTACCCGCATTATCAAAAGATTGCGTACGCGGTATTCATGGCATCCCGGAAGCTATGACACTACCTTCAAGAGTGTTCAATAATAGTAGCCTCGGAAGTACCACTTAACGATATTATAAACAACCGTGACGCAACGGGCCGGATTGAAAAATGGGCCATTGAGCTCCTCCCATTCGACATAACTTATAAGCCACGATGAGCCATCAAGTCGCAAGTCTTGGCCGACTTCGTCGCAGAATGGACGGAGGCCGAACTCCCTAAAGAATACGGCACATATTCAAATTGGATCATGCATTTCAACGGCTCCAAGATGTTGGCCGGACTGGGGGCTGGCGTCCTTTTGACATCCCCCATAGGAGACACAGTTCAATACGTACTACAGATTATGTACACTGACTCCAACAATGCAGCCGAATATGAGGCCCTTTTACATGGTCTCCGGATGGCAGTATCCATGGGCATCCAACGCCTGGAGGTGCGCGGGGACTTGAACCTCGCAATATCCCAAATCAATGGAGACTTCAATGCCAAGGATCCAAAAATGGCAGCTTACCGCAACGCCATCCTAAAAATGTCAGCTCGGTTCGAGGGGCTTGAATTTCACCATATAGCCCGGGAAAATAATCAGGCGGCAGATGTCCTGGCACGCATCGGCGCAAAACGTGATGTAGTCCCCCCCAACATCTTCTCGGAAAGGTTGTTCAAGCCATCCGTAGTATGGGAGGGGGAGCCGAACAATAACAGCCCGGACCCAACCGCACTGCCCGACACCGAACATTCTGACACAATCGGAGGCTCTGCCAATGAAATAACACCTTCAGCCCACGTAATAATGGCCGTCATCGCCCCATGGACAGAACCATTCCTCGCCTACCTTACTAGGAAGGAACTCCCCGAGGACCAAAATGAGGCACGCTGCATAGTGCGGTGATCCAAAGCCTACAGAGTCCACGAGGGAGAGCTTTATAAGAAAAGCACCACTGGAGTCCTTCAAAGGTGCATCTCCGAAGAGGAGGGGCGAAACCTCCTGGCTGAAATTCATGCCGGACTCGGTGGTCATCACGCTGCAGCCCGGTCCCTTGTAAGCAAGGCCTTCCATACATGCTTTTATTGGCCGACGGCCCGGGCAGACACTCATGACTTAGTCCAACGATGCACCGGTTGCCAGCTCTTTGCAAACCAAAGCCATATGCCACCCACCGCCCTCCAAACTATCCCATTACTTGGCCCTTCGCGGTCTGGGGGCTTGACATGGTTGGACCCCTTAAAGGCGGAACCCACAAGCAAAAATACTTACTGGTCATGGTGGATAAGTTCACCAAATGGATAGAAGCCAAGCCTGTTAAGACAGCCGAATCCGGACTGGTGATAGACTTTATAACCAGGGTTGTACACCGTTATAGCGTCCCCCACAGCATCATCACTGACAACGGCACGAACTTCACAGCCGACGAGGTAAAACTCTGGTGCAAAAACATGGGCACCAAGATCGATTATGCTTCCGTCTATCACCCACAAACTAATGGCCAGGTCGAACATGCAAATGGTCTTATCATGAGCGGCATCAAACCCAGATTAGTGCGGTCCCTCAAGGAATCTAACACGGACTGGGTAGAGGAGCTCGACTCCGTACTCTGGGTCCTGCGGACCACACCGAATCGCACCACCGGATACACACCATTCTTTATGGTGTACGGCGCAGAGGCAGTTTTGCCTTGCGATATAATTCATGACTCACCTCGAGTGCGCATGTACAAAGAAAGAGAAGCCGAGCTTGATCGGCAGGACAACTTGGTCGCATTGGAGGAGGAGCGTGACGTGGCAAAAGCCCGTTCCGCATTCTATCAACAGCAGGCTCGAAGATACCAAAGCAGAGAAGTACGGGCCAAAAATTACAACGTTGGCGAATTAGTTCTACGACTACCGGACAAGAAAAAGGACAAACTCAAGCCCAAGTGGGAAGGTTCCTTCATAATTGACCAAGTCCTGACTGGTGGAGCGTACCGCCCGCGGGATGCATCGGATAACCGACTTGAGCCAAACCCATAGAACGCAGCCCGTCTCCGAAGATTCTATGCCTAGCACCAGACTCTGTGTTCGTCTCCTTCCTCTGTCCATTTTTTATATATTTTCTGTCTTACATTTCTCCTCTTCTTCTCTCTCTCTCTTATAGCCTCTAAAGGCTCATAAAGTGACGCGCTATCTGTGCTCATTAAACCTGGGGGCTTCTTTAAACAGAAGCTTATTCATACGGGCTTATGCCCAACACATGTGTCACACTTCCGCATGTACCTTTTATTCACCATTATATGCATCGATATGACTTAAGTTTTGGCCAAGCTGGGTTGCCTGGCTCCTGTGCTTACCCCTACGTTCTCGATTGTTCGGCTAGGAGGTAAAGGGAGCACCTCTGCGATTGTTACTGCCAGGTCAGCCGGACGTGTACCTTAGACTGGGTGAAGCCAAAAGCTAGTGTTCTTAAGGGAATATTCGGTCGGTGAACTAAAGATGATCTTTTTTATTTTTATATATACGCCCCCAGATGTTTTTCCTACGTCAGCATGGACATGCACCTTAGGGCATGCCTCCCAGGGAAAGGAACCCCTAACGGAACTATTCTCCCTAGATGATGTTTCTTACTAACCATGTAATATAACATAACTAGTCGGGCACTTGTCTGTTCAAGCCCTAATGACCCCTACGCCTGGTCTCCATGCATTCCCCGGTTCCTATATAACCGCATGGGAATTCGGACACACTCCGAAACGTCAGGTCCCGAGGCTGAAGCTAAAAGGTCGGCCATGACAAATGATCTACAATCCGGCTAGAAGGCATTATAAATGTCAATTAAATTACATAGTCATTTTGACTGACTGTATTCCTCTTCAATACCGTCTAACAGGCTGTCTAATTTACAGTCCTACTGGGAATACTTTGAGGCCAACTCTACTTGGCCATATACTAAGCTTACAGGGATCTCCTTCCCATCGGGCCCTACAGGACCGACCTTGGCCATGTGGTTGGGGTCAGCCTTTGCGTACCGCGTCTTCACCATGGCCCAGGCCTCCCTAGCGCCTTGACGGCAGGCTAATATCTTCCACAATTGGAAGCGCCGCCGTGCTCCCTTTAGCTTCTCCGCAAGTTCTCCAAGACCTTCGGGCATGGAGGCGGATGGCCACAGGGCCTGGGCGACGCCTTGCATCGCCTGCCGAACTCGATCGAGCAGTTGCGAGAGCTCGGGAAGAAGGTCACCCGTAGAACCGGGCATCTCCTCTGCAGGACGACCTGTTAGCACACCTGTAGATATTGCTCTGTTAGTCGACTTCCCCTCCGAACTTTCTTTCAAAGGTTCGTTCAAGCACTTACTAAATATGCCGCGCCGAAGCCGCTGATTCTCCTTCACGGAGTCTGACAGCTGAGCACGAACATCTTTCAGCTCGAGGCCCAGCTTGGTGTTGGCATCTTGGAGATCGTTCTTCTCCCGCCTCACCTTTGTCAGCACCTTCTCACCAGCCTTTAGCTGGCGTAGGAGGTGTTGCCTTTCTAGATTCAATTCGGCGCCATCTGCTATTTCATTTGTCAGATTCGCACCAATGTCGTGCTTCGCAAAATACTTATCTTTCGAAGTGTATATTACCAGAGGGGGTCTCCTTGGGCTCCCCTGCTGCGGCTAGTGCGGCCTCAAGTTGGGCTTTGCACTCTGCCAGCTCCTTGGACAGTAGGGAATTCTTTTCTATAAGAACCTGCATAACAAATGATCCTTAAAACAGTTATTCTAACTATTCCAAGTCTCGGGGGCTACTGGTATATACATATAATTACCAGAATTTTCTTACTCGTATATCTTTTACATACTGCTCCGTGGCTCTGGCTAGACCATTTTGAGCGGCACGGAGGTACGCATCTCCCGAGTTGAAGGCATCTAACGCCCCTTGGGAGAAACAAGTGTCGCGAAGAATTGTCTGGCGACGCCTGTGGTTCATGGCACTCTCCACCTCAGAGTTGGTGGCAGACAACCGGTCCACATCCTCCGTCGGAGGAGCGTCTGGCGCGCGCCTTGCGTTCGCCTCCGCCTCCGGACCAGGCTTTGGAGCCTGGCTGGTGGAGGCGCAATTAGCAGCCTCTCCGGATATAGTCTGGCGAGGTCTCTTTGTCCTGAAAAGAGCGCAAGTGTTAATATGCCTCGAAGGTATAACACCTAGGATAAGGGGGGGCGCCATACCTTTGCGCTGACGCCTCAGTCCGGACTGCACTTCTTTTCTGCCCGCGGGGCCCTACAGCCCCTCGTTGGCTTGTCGCCGCAGGTTCGGCCTTCCACCTTAAAAACTCCCCTACAAAGTTTGGTTGCAATCAGGAAACTGAACACGAGTGGGCGGACACCTATTCGGGGTACTGGGACTTTGATCTTAGGTACCTGGGGCGTCAGGATTAACCCTGGGTAATCGGCTGTAATGGCCACAAAGGCGTTGTCCTTGCTCAATTGATGGAACACTCCATCAATCAGCTCCACAAATATGTCCGGATCCTCTTGAGAGGCCGGGTCGAGGGACCGTCCTGGGTCCTCAGGTTGTGGAGGAGGGCTGCTTATTTCCTTAACAGCCCAGCGCAGTTCCTGCGTTGAAGTCGTCAGACCAAATATTTAACAATGGTAATACAAAATGGATGGACAAGTAAATACGGCCCCTTACCCAGCTTGGGGGGTTGTGCATGGAGAATCCACCTTGAGGGTTGACGCGGAGAAATTCCTCCTCTTCTCCCTTATACAAAGTGGACAAGATCTTTAGTAGAGCGGCAGCTGAATCCGGCCCCTTACGGCCGTAGCGGGTGGCGTCGTCCTCCCCGTTGAAGTCCCACATGGGGTGGCTTCTATACTGAAGTGGCTGCACCCCCCGCATAATGCATTCGGCCATAACCCTAATCATGGTTAGTCCGGAATGGGCTAACAATCTTATTCGGCCCATCAGGTAAAGGATGTCCCTGTCACCTCCCCTCTGAGGGCTCCGTGGGCGCCAGCTTAGGCGCTTCTTTAAGGGAGCACCGTTGAATTCAGGGAGGCCAATCAGGACAGGATTCGGCAGCGGGACGTCTTCTATATAAAACCATTCCGAGGGCCAGTCTTTGGACGCCTTCTTTGGGGTTCCGGACAGATATCCGGTCCCGGCGATGCGCCACACTTCGGCTCCGCCCACTTGATACATTGACCCCTTCTTGGAACGGGGCACGAGGCAAAATAGCTCCTTCCGCAGTCCGAAATGAGCTTCAACACTCAAGAACAGCTCACAGAGGGCTACAAAGCCCGCGATATGCAATACTGAGGCAGGCGTGAGATGATGTAGCTGGAGGCCGTAGAACTCCAGCAGCCCCCGGAGAAATGGATGGATTGAAAATCCAAGCCCCCTTATTAAGTAAGGGACGATGCACACCCGCTCTCCTTTGGAGGGATTAGGGGCATTCTCTGCTTGCTCTCCACCGTTGTAGACGGCAAGACCGGCTCGAACCGGGACCATAGAGGCCGGGGGGAGAAATCCCTAGGTCTGGAGCGTCACTAGCTCGCTATGCGGGATGGAACATCTCTCCCAATATCCAGGCTTTGGGCTGGAAGGGCGAGGGGAGGAACTGTGATGGCTGGCCATGGTGGAATGGACCTTTGTCGGATGTGCTCTGATGAACACTCGCGGAGGGGAGAAGGTGTGGATTGGATCTAAATCTTCGTCCCCTTAAATAGGGCAGCTCATTTACACAGCTAGGGGTGTGAATGTAAAAACACTCAGACTTTTCATATTCGTTTGACACATGGTAAGCGGCCATTATTGGGCGTAGAGGCCAAGGAGCGCAAACATCTATAAGAAACTGTACTTTATTCAATAGGTACACGAAATTTGGAGGAGAACCCGCCTTGCAATGCCGAAGACAATCTGCACGCCGGACTCATCGTCATTGAAGCCTGGTTCGGGGGCTACTGAGGGAGTCCTGGATTAGGGGTTGTCCGGACAGCCAGACTATGTCCTTTGGCCGGACTGTTGGATTATGAAGATACAAGATTGAAGACTTCGTCTCGTGTCCGGATAGAACTCTACTTGGCGTGGAAGGCAAGCTAGGCAATACGGATATGTATATCTCCTCCTTTGCAACCGACCTTGTGTAACCCTAGCCCCCTCCGGTGTCTATATAAATCGGAGGGTTTTAGTCCGTAGGACAACGTACACATCAACAATCATACCATAGGCTAGATTCTAGGGTTTAGCCTCCTCGATCTCGTGGTAGATCTACTCTTGTACTACCCATATCATCACTATTAATCAAGCAGGACATAGGGTTTTACCTCCATCGAGAGAGCCCGAACCTGGGTAAAACTTTGTGTCCCTTGCCTCTTGTTACCATCCGGCCTAGACGCACAGTTCGGTACCCCCTACCCGAGATCCGCCGGTTTTGACACCGACAATGACCATACCTAGATCTATGCAATATGCCTAGCTACGGGTGTTAAACAATAGCGCTTGTTGGGAGGCAACCCAATTTTATTTTTTGCTTTTTTGTTTTTGATACTGTTCTTGAATAAATACACATTATTACTTCTATATTACTTGTGTTTTAGTGTTTTTAATTAGTGTTTGTGCCAAGTAAGACCTTTGGGATGGTCCATGGTGATAGTTGATTTGATCTTCTTGAAAAACAGAAACTTATGCGCTCATTGCCAGAATTTTAGAAAATCACAAAAACATTCTTTTGATATGAATTTTTAACAAAATATTGATATACAAATTTCCTAGATTTTACAAATTTTTCAGAATTTTTGGAGTTACATAAGTATACGAAGTTTCCAGATTACTACAGACAGTTCTGTTTTTGACAAATTCTGTTTTCTATGTGTTGTTTGCTTATTTTGGTGAATCTATGGGTAGTATCGGGGGGTAAGAACCATGTAAAAGTTGTAATACGGTAGATATTACACCAATATAAATTTATAATGAGTTTACAACAGTACCTAAAGTGGTGATTTGCTTTATTATACTATCGGATCTTACGAGTTGTCTGTTTGGTTTTGTATTGTGAACTTTTCAAGTTTGGGGTAAAGATTTGATGGACTATGGAATAAGGTGTGGCAAGATCCTAAGCTTGGGAGGCACCCCAAGGTAATATTTAAGGAAAACCATGCATCTAAGCTTGGGGATGCCCCGGATGGCATCCCCTCTTTCGTCTTCAATCCGTCGGTAAATTTACTTGAGACTATATTTTTATTCACCACATGATATGTGTTTTGCTTGGAGCATCTTGTATGATATGAGTATTTTAGTTTTAGTTTCCCACAATAATCCTTTCTGTACACACCTTTTGAGAGGGACACGCACTAATCGTGAATTTATTAGAATACTCTATGTGCTTCACTTATACCTTTTGAGCTAGGCAGTTTGCTCTAGTGCTTACTTATATCTTTTTAGAGCATGGTGGTGGCTTTATCTTGTAGAAATTGTTGAACTCTCATGCTTCACTTATATTGTTTTGAGGGTCATAAACAGCATGGTAATTTTCTTAGGTTATAAATTTGGTCCTAATATGATGGGCATCCAAGAGGGATATAATAAAAACTTTCATATAAAGAGCATTGAATGTATGAGAAGTTTGATTCCTTGCATTTATTTTGAGATATAAAGATGATGATATTAGATTCATGCTAGTGATTAATTGTGCATTGGTAGAAATACTTGTGTTAAAGTTTGTGATTCCCGTAGCATGCACGTATGGTAAACCGTTATGTGATGAAGTCGGAGCATGATTTATTTATTGATTGCCATCCTTTGTGTGGATATCGGGAGCGCGCGATGGTTAACTCCTACCAACCTCTCCCCTAGGAGGATGCGTATTAGTACTTTGTTTCGATGGCTAATAAAATTTTGCAATAAGTATGTGAGTTCTTTATGACTATGTTGAGTCCATGGATTATACGCACACTCACCCTTCCACCATTGCTAGCCTCTCTAGTACCGCGCAACTTTCGCTGGTGCATTAAACCCACCATATACCCTTACTCAAAACATCTACCATACCTACCTATTATGGCATTTCCATAGTCATTCCGAGATATATTGCATGCAACTTCCACCGTTCCGTTTTATTATGGCACACACCATCATCGTCATATTGCCTTGCATGATTGTAAGATAGCTAGCATGATGTTTTCATGGCTTGTCCATTTTTGATATCTTTGCTACGCTAGATCATTGCACATACCGGTATACCGCCGGAGGCATTTATATAGAGTCATATCCTTGTTCTAGTATCGAGTTGTAATTTTCAATTGTAAGTAAATGAAAGTGTGATGATCATCATTATTAGAGCATTGTCCCTTGTGAGGAAAGGATGATGGAAGCTATGATTCCCTCACAAGTTGGGATGGATCTCCAGACTTTAAAAAATAATAGAGGCCGAAGAATACCAATAAAAAAAGGCCAAAGAGCCCAACAAAAAATGAGAGAAAAAGAGAGAAGGGACAATGTTACTATCATTTTCCACACTTGTGCTACGAAATTGCACCATGTTCTTCATGATAGAGAGTCTCCTATTTTATCACTTTCATATACTAGTGGGAATTTTTCATTATATAACTTGGCTTGTATATTCCAATGATGGGCTTCGTCAAATTGCCCTAGTCTTTGTGAGTAAGCAAGTTGGATGTACACCCACTTAGTTTTCTTTTGAGCTTTCATAAACTTATAGCTCTAGTGCATCCGTTGCACGGCAATCCCTACTCACTTGCATCGATATCAATTGATGGGCATCTCCATAGCGCATTAATTTTCCTAGTTGATGTGAGACTTTATCCTTCTTTCTTGTCTTCTCCACGACCACCATATTCTATTCCACCTATAGTGCTATATCCATGGCTCACGCTCATGTATTGCGTGAAAGTTGAAAAGGTTTGAGAACACCAAAAGTAAAAAACAATTGCTTGATTAACATCGAGGTTGTGCATGATAAAATACTTTGTGTGATGAAGATGGAGCATATATAGCCAGACTATATGATTTTGTAGGGCTAACTTTCTTTGGCCATGATATTTTCCGAAGACATGATTGGTTTATTAGTATGCTTGGAGTATTATTGTTTTTATGTCAATATTAAACTTTTGTTTTGAATCTCATGGATCTGAATATTCATGCCATAATAACAAGAATTACATGGATAAATATGTTAGGTAACATTCCACATCAAAAAAAATTGTTTTATCACTTACCTACTCGAGGACGAGCAGGAATTAAGCTTGGGGATGCTTGATACGTCTCCAACGTATCTATAATTTTTTATTGTTGCATGTGATTATATTATCTGTTTTGGATGTTTGATATGCATTAATATGCTATTTTATATTATTTTTGGGACTAACCTATTAACCTAAAGCCCAGTGCCAGTTTCTTTTTTCCTTGTTTATGACTTTTACAGAAAAGGAATATCAAACAGAGTCCAAACCAAATAAGACTTTAGGATGATTTCTCTTGGACTAGAAGAAACCCACGAGACTTGGAGAGGAGGCCAGAAGACCTACGAGGCGGCCACAAGCGGTGGGGCGCACCCCCTGGCTTGTGGGCCCCTCGTAGATCCTCCAGCCCTAATCTTTGCACTATAAATCCTCAAATATTCCCTCTATACTAGGGGGCACACCAAAAAAACTTTTCCACCGCTGCAATCTTCTGTTCCCGTGAGATCCCATCTTGGGGCCATTTCTGTCACTCCGCCGGAGGGGGATTCGATCATGGAGGGCCTCTACATTAACCTTGCTGCCCTTCCAATGATGCATGAGTAGTTTACCATGGACCTAAGGGTCCATAGCTAGTAGCTAGATGGATTCTTCTCTCTCTTTGATCTTCAATACAATGTTCTCCTTGATGTTCTTGGATATCTATTCGATGTAATCTTCTTTTGCGATGCGTTTGTTGTGATCCAATGAATTGTGGATTTATGATCAGATTATCTATGAATATTATTTGAGTATTTTCTAAACTCTCTCATGAATGATTGAGATATCTTAGTAATTCTCTTCGATCTATCAATTTGGTTTGGCCAACTAAATTGCTTTTTCTTGCAATGGGAGAAGTGCTTTGTGATGGGTTCAATCTTGCGGTGTCCTCTCCGTGATACAAAAGGGCAGCGAGGCACGTATTGTATTGTCGCCATTAAGGATAAAAAGATGGGGTTTATATCGTATTGCTTGAGTTTATCCCTCTACACAATGTCATCTTGCTTATGACATTACTTTGTTCTTATGAACTTAATACTCTAGATGTAGGCAGGAGTCGGTCGATGTGTGGTGGAATAGTAGTAGATGTAGAATCGTTTTGGTCTACTTTTCACGGACTTGATGCCTATATTCATGATCATTTCCTTACATACCTTCATAACTTTGTGCTTTTCTATCAATTGGTCAACAGTAATTTGTTTACCCACCGTATGCTTTCTTCAAGAGAGAAGACTTTAGTGAAACCTATGGCCCCCGGTCTATTTTCCATCATATTATTTTCAGATCTATAAAACTAAAAATCCAAAAATACCTTCCTACAATTTATTTATATTTATTTTATTTTGTTCCGCCAAAAAATGAATGAAATTTAAAATATTTACTAGCAAGATGCCCGTGCGTTGCACGGAACATGAAGATGCATTTGTATGAGTAGTTTATCTTGTGGGAGAAAAGGATAAACAAGGGAAGGCCTTATCTGCAAATGTGAAGAGGACTGCATGTAAATTGTCATAATTCCCTTCCTATCCGTTAGATATAGATTGGACGGCCTATATTGCAGGATGGTAGGCACACCATCATCACCAACTCTGCTTTTTATATGAGTAGAGAAATCCAGAAAAAATTGATATTTTAATGTAATTGCTGGTTGGCTTTGGTTTAAAAATTTACAGCCCATTTCTTACAACTTATAGACCATTTTCTGGGGAAGCCCATTTCTTACTACTTACATATCCCTCCTTGTCTTGAAAGATTTGTGGCCCGGTAGGGCTGAGAAAAGCAAGTAGGCCTCGGTTAGGTATTCTCCAAAAAAAAAGAACTGGCCTAGCCATTTTCAAAAAGAAAAAAAGATATCAACTGGCCACAACCCCCGCACAGCGCGCAGCTGAGCTCCATCTCTATAACTAAAAAACAACTGGGTGAGCTGCTGTGTCCATGGTGTTATCCGCTCGTTGTGTAATTTTCTTGTTTATTGACTACATTGACAATGGTGTGGCACCTAGTTGTCAAACAATTAGGAGGGAGTATTTTTTGGCTTGTAGGAGTAATAATGAGGCACCTGCTTGCGTAATGCAATGACCCTAGTGGGTCACTACTGTCAGCCTCTCCATGTACAGTCATCTCTTGATTCCTCTCGATTGTTGACCATGTTGACAATGCCAGACGGCGGCGGGCACAGCGAGCAAACCAAGGCGGAGAACAATAGCGAGGCCTCGGACGGGAACAAACCAGAGCAGTGGAAGGTGCGGCAGTGTAGTGGCAGGCGGAGGGTAGTCCGAGGGCAACAACATGTAACTGAAGCTTACAAATAGTACAAAAGCCCAAGGATTAATTGTTCATCAAATTTAGACAGGACCCAGATTGAACATGGCAATAACATCTAACCCAACCACTCTTTTTCGCAGTCACAAACAAATGGATCGGTCTGATCAATAAAATCAACATCCTGTGCAAAACAATTTATTGGAGGACGACTACAAGTTGTTGTAAATAGAAGCCGAGCACGTTCAGAAGCCCATTTGTCCACCTGAAACTTCTTCTTTTGCTATTCAACATGTCTGTCCGTGAGAAATCTCTTTATGAAAAACTTAAGCCTCGTGGACAATAGCAACCTCGCACTCAACAGGAAGAATGTAACAAAGCTTCTATTTGCCTGGTTGGATGCATATCCATCCATCATTATTGTCCTCAAGCGAATGTCATGAGAACTGATAAAATCATGGTGCTTATTACGCCACCGATTCGTTATACATTTTTCTCCATGTGGTACCAGTGCCTAAGTAGACATGAAGATTGAAAACAGTTAAGGTCTGGAAAAAGAGTATGTCTAAAGAGCGACAGCTGAACGGTTAATTCTAGTACAATATACGCGGGCTTTCAATGTGCGTGAAATCATCACCTCTATATATAAATTCTCCAGAGATGGAAAGCATTGCAGCAAGCTAATAATTATGTTCAGATCAAAACTAGACATTCTGATATATAAGATCTTGACAGAATCCAGCAGCATTGATAGGCTATCCATGGACGAACTCTTCATTGAGCATATAACATAATATTAGTACCCAAAGTGTACTCCAAGATAATATAAACTTATGCGCACAAATGAAAAATGCATCTTATGAGTACAAATCTATAGATGATAATATACGGTACCTGAAAAAGTGAGGAGCCAAACAACAACTTCCTGTGATCATTAAACGGATCACTAATTAGACCCAAGGTCTCCAGTTTGGGCGAAGAGACGACATTTATTTGTGAAGTTCTATAACAATCATCAAGGAGCAACCTTTTAAATGAAGGGGCATCTTCGATGATGAGTTTTTGCCCTTCAAAATGAATTCCAATACTTTTAAGGTGAGGCAACTTTATTTGGAGACAACTGATAGGGATTTCTATTCCCAAAACAATCAGCAAGCACTCCAAGGCAGGGCAACTGGAGTGGATGATGCTGTGTAGTGAGGCCTCCGACAGATAAACCACCACAAGCGAAAGTTTTTTTAGCAGTGGGAGTCGAAGCATTTGTACCAGATCGTCTGGTAGATGGCACCGGGCGAAGGTGGCGGTGTGGAGAGACGAGGAAAACCGTGAGATGGACAACGGTGGTGTGTGCACGAATTCTTGGTGTGTTCGTGGTATGAAACTTTCATGGTAATGGTAGAACTCAAACTGGTGGAGTTTTCCGAATTCACGAGATGTCAGCCAAGCGTCCACCGTGCCGGGTGTGGACAACAGGTAGTGTTTTGGGATGCAGAGGCATTGAACGGGGACCTGCTGGTGAGAGGATACGATGGCTCTGAGGAGATCAAATTCAGGAAGGACAGATATCAGACGACAGTCGAGATTGAGGAGTAGGGGGGGCTCGCCGCTTCTCCCTGCGCTGCCGGGTGCGGGATCTACAACCGGCGTTGCCGCTGGCAGGAGCCTCATCTTCTTGGTGCTGGGGCCAACCAACTCCATTTTCCATGTGGGTGTCGCACCGAGCTCACGGGTTTGAGCAGAGTAGCCACAGACGAGCCTAGTGGCAGTGCGAGTGGGTAAGAAGGAGGGTTGGGGTTTTCTATAGGAGTGGAAGAAGAGGAGTAGGTGTTTTCTATACGAGTGAGGAAGAAGGTGAGCGGGGGTTTTCAGGACGAGTGAGGAAGATGGGGAGTGGGGGAATTGGGGGGCGACGGAAGCGGGAGAGTCCAGCGAGTTGCAGTATAAGTGGAAGCGAGGAGGAAGGAGGGTTTTTCTGGGATCGCCCCCTCTTCAAGAAATATGGGCTTCTCCTCACAAAAAACAAAAACAAATGGGCTTTAAGATGGATAGGCTTTTATATCGGCCCTGTCCGCTGCCCGTCAGAAAGGACCGGGGGGAGGAGGAGGAGAGGACGGGGCCGGTCAGCGCGTGAAGGCGCGCGGGGCTGCAGCAGCAGCAGCAGCAAGAACCGGGGGGCGAGACGAGCACGGGCTACGGCGACGAGCGGCACGGCCACAGGAGCAGAGATGAATGGAGGGGAAAGAGGAGGCCGTGGGCCTCATCGGGGGCGTAGGGCACGGGGCAATGGGGGTCGAGGAGGGAGACGGGGACGACATCGATGTGGTGACGTGGAGGCAGTCCGACTGGGAGGAGGAGGCCGTCCGGCGAGGTGGCCATCGACGAGGTAGGCCGCGGCGGTGGCGGTCCGGGCGGCGGTGGCAGTTCGAACCCCCGATCCAAATCGGGGGCGCAAAGGAGGGAAGAGGGGAGGCGACGGCAGCAGTGCGGCGCCGGCGACGGGCGCCGTCATCGAGGTCGCGGGGAGGCGCGGGATCGGGGCGATCCCGATCTAGATCGTGGGGGGAAAGGGGGCGACTGGGGGCGACTGGGGAGGGACCGCTAGGGTTCGGTCGCCCCTGGGGTGATGTAGGCGCCGACTGGGCCGGCCTGTTTGGCACCGAGGCCATCTGTGCCATGGCCCAGCGGCGGGGGGGTTCTCCCTTTCTTTCTTTCTTTTAGTTTTAGTTTTTGTTTTTACTTATTTTCTTTTCTGCTTTAATTCATTTTAAAATACTTAGGCATTTTATAAAAACGTGTTTATTACACCATAATTACTTATCAAAATATGGCACCTCCCGAACAATTTTGTTTTAATTTTTGAAAACTTTTATTTTTAACTTTATTTTAAATTTGAATTTGAACTGGTTTTGAACTAACGTTAGATTAGCAACAGTAAGTGTGGTGAAGTAGCACCATTTGCATGGAATTGCTGTAGCTTGATTACCCTAGTGTTACAAGTAGGTTACATGCATTATACAGCCAACGAAAAAATTAATTGGACATAACATGTTGGTATGAGTAGGTTTGAATAGTAAAATGAGACAAGACTCTCTCTTTGTGTGGTGTGAATAGTTTTATTTTTTTCGTTTTTCCGATGAGGGAAGTGCAAATTGATTTGGTCTGTACAAGTACAATATTACACGTTAGGCTTGTCCCTAAAATTCAACCCGCGCCTTGTTATATCCTGAAAATACCGATATCGTGCTCCCAAAAACTGGCGCCTTCACAACCGGCACCTTGCTTTCCCGAAATTACAACGCGCGCGAAAACTCCCTCCAGCGGCCAAATCCCGACACGTGAAATCCCCCTTCTAACCCTGAGCTGAAAGGGCTGCTAGTTCAAATCGGTGGGGGTACTTTTGTAACACACCCTACATTTTGGACAAGCACATCCCTAAGTCATGGTTTCCTCCCTCCCATCGCCTCCCTTTTGCCATTCGAAATCCCAGGCCACAATAACCTCTCCGCTCTAGCCACGAAACCCCACCCTCCTCCATCCGCCACCTCACTGTTGCTTAGCCGGAGCCTCTTCCCCGATGACGTCGTCCACCGCAACAGCTCGATGTCCCTCATCCACCTCCCCGGATGAGGATCTGTCGTCCCGTCGGTTCAGCCGCCCCGTCCTCCACCTCCAAGGAGCTGCTCCGACGATCGCCTCGTCTATTGCGGCTGGTCCATCCCCACAGCGCCGCCTTAACCTGCTGCACCGGATCCGCAACATCCTCACCGACTCCTCAGACGAAGTCGAGGCCTACTCGACGCCACCAAAGAGGTTCTACACTCATCGCATCGCACCTTCTCCTTAACTCGACCTCCCGGTGCTGACGGTGCTCCATCCGCACCCCCATGGAGCGGCTACCTCAAAGCCGGCGCCGCAGGCGACATCTCCACGGCGGCTCTCCCCCAGTGCGAGGCCCCTTCGACGGTGGCGTCCATACCAGCCGGATCTACTGATGCTGCTCCGGCTCTCGCTCGCTCGCGCTGCTGCTGCTGCTCTACTCCGATTTAGCTACACTTGAGTCGACTGAGTCGACTTTTGGGTCAGTCGATTTTCAGGGGGTGGGGGGGCTCGCTGGAGTTAAGGAAGAACTACCCGCAGCGGGGAGGAGGCTCACCGGAGAGGTACCTCACTATTTACCTTAGGGTTCAGGGTGGGAGCAGTGGTCTCCGGCGGTGGGGAGCGTGATGGTGCGGCGGTGGCGTGGGGATCACTGGAGAAAACTCTCGGCACGGGGGGCCTAGAGGAATGGCCGGGGCGGCGGCGGACCAGCGGTGGGGAGTTGTTTCAGGGCGGAGAGGCGGCGGCGGACCGGCGGTGGGGAGTTGTTTCGGGCCGGCGAGGCGGCACGGGGGCCACGGTTCGGCCGGTGGTGGCAAGTGGCTCAGGGGGTGTAGGTTGAAGATGAACTGCAGGCCGTCCCTAAACTACATGTGAAGTGCCTCTGTGGTACCATTGCGTTCAGTTTCGATAGTAACATTCAAATTTCACAGTGAATTTCAGTTTTGACAGTTAAGTTCAAAGTCAACAGTTTTTACCTCATCCGTTGTAGTCAGGTGGTTTTTGGTGATGTAAATTTTACATCTGTCACTTTTTGGTAATGTATTTTACATCATCTATTGGAGATGCTATTAGAATCCCACTTGAGATTTACGATGTCTATCTTGTACTGCTTCAGCCTTGACGTCTTATGGCTCACCAGATCTGCTCCAACGACAGAACGGTCCATCGCAACAGAGCAGTGCCCTGGACGCCATCTACAGATTCCTCAGATCTTCCTCCACACCTCCGACAACAACCTCTGCCTCAACTTCTTCGGCGACCAACCCAATGATGTTGAGGTCGACATGGTTACGGCAAAGAGGTTGTACACTTGTTGCATCACTTATTACTCTACATTCATGTCAATCCATTAGGGCTATTTTGGTTCAATGGAAAAACATAGAAATAGCAAATTTTCCTATGGCACTCTACTATTCAATTATTCATGCATTTTATTGAAAGGAATGGAGCAAAACATCCACCTGGACCTACTTTTCAAAATCCTATGCATGAAAACAAGACCAAGTGCATTAGTGGCAGAATAACATTCTAACTGTACACGCTTTCATATGGTTTCACTTTATTTTGGCCATGTTTCTTTGCATTCCTCTGCTCTTCCAATTCCTGTGAACCAAACACCCAAGTTGATAGAAATCCTGTGTTTACAAATGCTCTGTTTACCATGTGCATTCCTATCCTATTCCGGTGTTTTTCCTATCCCTGCGTTTTTAGAATCATGCAAGCCAAATGAGCCCTTACAGAATTATTTCAGTTACAACTAGGTGTCGAAGGAAACTTTGTGTGGTTTGTCCTGCTCCTGCCACGATGTTGTCCACCTCACCTGAGCTACTCCATCGACGAAAGCATCCACCAAACCAGACATCATGACTCCTGACCGTCTTGCACCGCCTCAGATCTCCTTCCCTGCCGCCGGCACCCACCGCAGCGGCATCATCATCACTACTGCAGGATGCTGCTAACGCGGCACTACAATCAGAGACCCTTTGACGAAATTGTGTGTGACGCATTAACCACAAACGGGGATGTAAAAAACCATCAAAATGTGCAAAACATTTGCGATGGAGGATGCATCAAACACGGTTTAGATTTTAGTTGTGTGTGCGATGCTGGGCACACGGTTAACCCGTTCGAACTACTTGCGATGAGGCAGAACAACAGAAACGGGCTGCCATATCAATGTGTGTGCGATATATGGCATATAGTTTGCTCCGATGATCCATTTGCTATTAGGGAGTGCAACATAAATGGTTAGCCAGATCAAGGTTTGTGTGATATAGGGCATACGGTTCACTCGGACGAGCTGTTTTTTATTAGCGAACGCAACAGAAACAGTTCAACTTAACAAGATGTGTGTGATACATGGCAAACAGCCGACTCGTATGAACTATTTGTGATCAGAATTTACAACATAGACGGTTAATATAGTTAGTTCATGTGCAATTTTGTGTGTACAAAAAACTTTGAAAATGCAAACTGGTTGCTTGCGGTGGCTAGGAGTATCGCACACGATGCGTCTACGAGTACTCGTGTGCGATGACTAGTAAGTTACACATGCATTTCCTTATGTTAACACTTGTGCGATAAATAACACGTGGCAACTACGTGGTCAACCTTCTACCATCAATAAATTTTGACCTTGTTTCTCGTCACATTGTAGATTACAACGCAATAAGTAAATGCAAATCTGTTCACACCTATCAAACTAATATGTGTTCACACTTAGCACCGGGCTATAAAAGCTACCCACTTGGAAATTACTTCACAGTTCCTCTCCACATCACCCACAAAACTGGTTTTTCTGTCAAGTCGTTCCGCCATGACCGGTAGGAGGAGTTCAGGGTGGGCATATAACCAGGCAGGAAAGACGAAGGCTGCGGAAGCACTAGAAAGGTCCCGCCGTGAAGCCGCGGCCGTAGTAGAGGTGTCCCGGCACGCCGCGGAGCCCTCGAACAAGCTCTCACGGGAACGCGAGGGCTCTCACAAGCGCATTTGTGGCGTCAGCCATCGCGACGAGCCGGCGTTCATGAAGTCCTCCGTCGGGCGACGACGACATTCTCGCTGGCGTCACTACGCAGCAGGAGCTAGTCGACGGCTTGGTGAAGCTGCTCAAGATAAGCGATGCCTCAGTTGACAAGGCAACCAGCCTCGTCGAGCAACTCATGGGTGACAATGCGAAGCTCCTCAAGTTGGTCGCCGAGAACAAGGAGGAGGCCGACGGCTGGAAGATGCTGCATGAGCAGAGCAGTGCCTCGGAGATGACGCTGAAAGCGGTCGTCGAGGAACTGATGGGTGCCTTGAGGAAGCTCCGGATCGAGCGTGAGCAGGAAGTGGAGGAATATGTGGCTACTTTCAAGCAAAGTCGTGAGGAATTGAACAAGGAGCTGGAGGATTTCGCCGCCCGGCGATCCATCGACGAGTAGAGACAGTAGCGACCCAGATCGTTGTCTGCAATTTCCTTCTTCTCTTGCCCCCGTGTCTTCCGGGCTTTGCCGCATGTCAAATTTTAAATTATCCTGAATATGTACGACAATTATTATCTGCGCCATTGTAAATTTGCCGTCGTATTATCCATTGCCATTTTATTTGTGGTCATATTATCCGTTGCCCTATGTGGCAATTTAAATTAGGGCGGAATACGAGTTGAAAACACGAACAAAGCAAATGATGCCATGGGATCACAAGAAAACACCCTCCGTCTAGGTGCTTTAATTAACCCATTAATGGAGAAGTTGTGAGCGAGGCTGGCGGCGGTTGGTGCATGGAGGTCAAAGAGCTCGCTTCCTGGTGAGCATGGGCAGCCTTGCTACTTGCACGTGTCTCGTCGAGCCTGGGAGGTGGACAGGATGCACACGTCCTGTCGAGCCTACGCGGCGGACTGCTCGCACCGTCCTGTCGAGCCTGCACGGCGGACTTCTTGCGCTCGTCCCGTCTAATCAAATAGCTGCACGCCCGCCACCGAGTATGGTTAAATTTCGACACAGTAAATATGATACAACCGTTTGCGATATTAATGTGTCAACTTTTTGTTTCAAACAGGACTTCGTTGGCTACTAATGTGTGCGCTTCTTCTCAAACTGGACGATTTTTTTACCACGGCATATATGTGCCATGTCATGAAACCATGCCAAGTTTCTTGTTTTTTGGGTAACTTTTGATTTACTCGGCTTTAAAAACCGAGATTCTTAATGTTTCAGGACGACAACAAGTTTGTAGTTCATTCTCATTCCTTAAACAAGACCTAAACCGAGATTCTCATTCCTTGGCATGTATTTGTAGTTCAGATTTGAATTATGGACATTAAATGCCTAGGAAACTCAATTAGTGTATAAAAAGACCAAACGAACCCTGAATAAGTTTAAATTTCAGCACAGATTTCCTGTCATTCCATGTTTCCCGTGAGGGAAAATATAAGGCGAAAAGAGGCAGTGATTATGTTTTGCCCACAAGGGGAACATGTTTCCCTATCGAAACCACGAGGCTTCTTTGAGAGAAGCTCCAGTTTTTGTGAGAAGTTTATAATAAATCTTGGCCCAAATTGGACAATGTTTTACCACAACATATATGTGCGATGACATGACACCATGCCACCTTTCATGACTTTCTGGTGAGTTTAGGATTTATGGGGACTTAAAAACCAAGATTCGAAATGTTTGAGGACGAGCCATGACACTGGTACGGTTGTAATTCGTTCCCATTCCTGGCATGGGACCTAAACATGCACCCAAGGACACATGTATAATTTTTTCTAGCCATTTTAGTGAATTGGAGCATGTATTTGTAGTTCGGATTTGAATTATGGACATTAAATGCCTAGGAAACTCAATTAGTGTATAAAAAGACCAAACGAACCCTGAATAAGTTTAAATTTCAGCATGGACATCATGTCATTCCATGTTGCCCATGGAAGAAAATACAAGGCAAAAAGAGGTCGTGATTACGTTTCGCCCACAAGGGGAACATGTTTCCCTATCGGAACCACGAGGCTTCTTTGAGAGAAGCTCCAGTTTTTGTAAGAGGTTTGTAATAAAGCTTGGCCCAAATTGGACAATGTTTTTACCACGACATATATGTGCCATGACGTGACACCATGCCACCTTTGGTGACTTTCTGGTGAGTTTAGGATTTATGGGGACTTAAAAACCGAGATTAGAAATGTTTGAGGAGGAGCCATGACACCGGTATGGTTGTAATTCGTTCCCATTCCTGGCATGGGACCTAAACATGCACCCAAGGACACATGTATAATTTTTCTAGCCATTTTGGTGAACTGGAGCATGTATTTGTAGTTCAGATTTGAATTATGGACTTTAAATGCCTAGGGAACTCAATTAGTGTATAAAAAGGCCAAACGAACCCTGAATAAGTTTAAACTTCAGCACGGATATCATGTCATTCCATGTTGCCCGTAGAAGAAAATACAAGGCGAAAAGAGGCAGTGATTATGTTTCGCCCACAAGGGGGACACGTTTCCTTATTGGAACCACGAGGCTTCTTTGAGAGAAGCTCCGGTTTGTAAGAGGCTTGTAATAAAACTTGCGCCACAATGGACGAAAATATTCCTCGACATATAAGTGCCATGTCGTGACACCATGGCAGGTTTCAAGATTTTCAGCTTAGTTTTGGATTTACGGGGATTTAAAAACCGAGATTCTTCTCATGATATGTTTTCAAATAGCACATGGTTCACTCAGGAAAGCCGATATTCAATGAAATCTTCATGGAAACCATATTTTAAAGTTTCATAAAAATCTGGAAAAAATGTGGGATGTTAAGAAGCTGATGTTTTATTGCGAAACAAAATTTCAAGTTGAAAAACATTACGAGATGTGAGCTATGAAAAAGACAAATTCTGTCCTGAATAGTGACATTACTATTTGGCACTATTCAACATTGATGTTGTCTTTTTCGTAGCTTACATCTCGTAATGTGTTTCAACTTGAAATTTTATGTGGCAATAAAACATCATCCTCTTAACATCTCACATATTTTTGGAATTTTTTAAATTCAAAAAATCTTTTTCTCGTGGTTTTCACCGATTTCCACCGAATGTTAGTTTCTGTATGATATCCTCCCCCCCCCCCATGCTCCGCGCGTGATCTGAGTCATGCATTCTGACTGGCCAGAACCCAAACCCCACGGATCGTACGTGTGCACCGTTGGATGCTCCTAGATCAAACGGCAACCCTGAGCCCTTTCGACAGCACATGTAGTACATGGGTAAGCACTATGCGCATGCGTCATGTAGCTCACGCTTCCTTCTCTACTAGGTTTTCATTCAAAATAGGATATCATTTCTCACCACTCCTCTCATTGGTTTCCCGCCTCTTCTCCCAGATATGCATGATGTAGATGTTCGTTTAATTCTTATAGTTCATCTCATCCAAAATCAATTAGTTTTATAAAAAACTATTTTAAGATTCATGGAATTGTGCATTGTAAAGGTAAAAACAAAAAGTGACAATTCATTAAGAAAAAAAGGTTTGGGCAATTAAGATATGGAAGATTCTAGAGAACAAAGGAGAACTGCTTGTGTTTTCAGGTTTGTGCATTATGCTTAAGTTCAACCATGGAGTCTTCTAGATTGTACATGTGGCAGAATCTGATGGAATGTAGATGATATCCAACGGCTAGTATTGCTCGAATTTTCCATCTCTGTACCGTCGGATTGGCTTCATCCAACGAGCAACTTTCAAAGTTATCCGCACACTATATAGGTGTATAGATATAGATGTATAGATATATATATATATATATGTGTGTCCCATGCTAGACAAAATAAAGTTTGAGCGCATGCATGGGACGACCCCCCCCCCCCCCGCCGCCGCCTCGAAGTTGGGAAACTGACATCATAGGTATTGAACCAGGCTTGGAGTCGGGTACGGTGTTCGGTTTGTAATGTAGTTGGCGTGGCCCATCGAAGTTGTGCATTTTGGATTTAAACACATCATACACCATCGTACCCATACATATTCTCGGGACGCATGCAGTCTATACGGGGTCTTCTGATTGACCACGTCTCCCTTGTACAGTTTTTTAGAGTGAAGTCTATTTTAAACCTTGATTTTATACATGCAGTCAAAATTGAACCCTAACTTCTCAATCCCTGAAATCGGTACCCTGTACTTGTCAATCCCGATTAATCTCAACCCTGAACCCGTTCAAACCAGTTTGGCATGGTAGGAAAGAACGATCCCGGTCGGGATCACACACTACTCTCACTGACTACACAGGTCCACCTGTCCTGTTCAGCTTCTATCCCATGTCCATCTTCTATGCATCCCTCTCTCTCCCCAAGAACGCGTACCCCGGACCGATGCAGTAGGCACCCAGCTAGGAAATGGTTGGTGCGAGTTGACCAGTCAACGCTTCGGCACGGGCCCAGGGGCGGGGCTTCGGGTCACTGGCGATGACGACAACGACGATTGACAGCCTCGTGGTCCGAGCGGGTGGTGGTGGCAAGGCTCGACAGAGCTCGCCAAAGTAGTGTTTCCTTGAAATTGAGACGAGCATGAGGTTAAGCCGAGGGATTTGAAGACTCGGGGTGGAGGAAGTGGAGTCTGGAGGATGGTCTGTGTTGCCTGTCCACAGTGCACCATCGACGGGACGGTGGGCAACCACTGGCGAGCACCATGCCAGCAGCACAGCAACGACTACCGTGGCGTGTGGGGATAGCAGAGAAGCATGGATGTCCTGGCGTGTATCATGAGAAAGAAAATTGAGAGGCATGACCGCATGGGCGCCGGTCTCGTCGCCATCCAGGCAGCGTGCGTTCTGCATGGCGAGCTCTTGCGGCGGAGCAAGCAACTGCCTAGTTCGAGCAGTGGGGGAAGAAATCAAGGTACAAGGAGAAATTATAGAGATCATCCAAGGACGCGGTAAGCCATAGGGGCGGTCGGAGTGAGCTCAGAGGCGAGGTGAGCTGCTGAGGAGTGCATGCACACTATAACTGTTCGACATAATGGTAGTCGCTCGGCATGGCATACGATGACAGCACGGTTGCACCTCACTACCATAGAGTGGCATGCGACCACATTGTGGTGCAAGTTTCTGGTCTGACTCATGGCGCCAGAGAGGTAGCTTTGATTTGGTTGTCAGCACGTCAGCGACGGCATTGTGCCTGAAAAGCTGCCGGTGCGCACCGTTCTGAAGTGGACGATGAGGTGCATGGTGTCACGCTCAGCGACCTCGCCGCGTACTACTATTGGCCGGTGACCATCATCATCGTCCTCACCCATGCGTCATGCCTGGACAAGTCGGAGGCCCCAGAGCCATCGCGTGATTCGAGGCTAGCTAGCTGCTGTCCATTGATATGCCTACTGATCGATCTTGCTACTAGTGTATAGTACAATGTTGAATCGATTGGATTAGGCCAACTTACATGCATGAATGGCGATCCATGCGGTCGCTGCCTTGCATGCCCATGAGTACGACTCGCAAGGCGGAGGGTGTGTCGTGGAGCGCCACTGCAAGCAGGCGGGCGAATGAGGCTGTGGGGGTATATGATGAGAAAAATATGACATGTTGAGAAAAATATGACATGTGGGACAGGGATGTAAGTGACAGTAGGTTCTGATCCTGGCCGGGTTGGATATTTTCCAGGTGCTCCAAACAGCTTAAGGGTTAATATTGACCGGGATCATAGAGTATAGGGTGCTGATTTCAGGGATTCGAAGGTCAGGGTTTAATTGCGATGAGCCACATGAGTTCAAGGTTTTTTTCAGACTTCACTCCAGTTTTTATGACGACATGGATATCTGTGGGCTCCCGAGTGTATATATTTCATCCCTTTGACCGATAATGAGGGGTATGTGTTGGCCATGAATGGATTCCTCCTAGTTTGTGTTAGGGCCGGTCACCGTCAAATGTCGGTCAACCAAAGTTTGAGCTCATGCGTTGTCAAGATTCCCTCCCAGATGCCCGGATTGTTGGGTTTGACCTACATCAAACCCTGCGTACGTATCTCGTCCTTAACTACCTTGCCTTCATGGTTATTGTCTGTATCGAGAGGTAGGCACCACATCTAAATTGTACGTTATTCTATATTGAAAACACACATCACCCCTTCCTAACGTACATCATTTTGGGCCGCATGCAAGAGGTGCTGGTTTGGTGGTCCCTCTCGTGCGATTTTTATGATGGTTCAATTTATTGGCCCAAGCAGTTTATCGACAACAACAATTGTCATTTGACCAAATGATAGATCCATTGGTCCGTCTTTTGGTAGGTCATGGCGACATGCATGTATGACCAAAGTATCGATCATTACGTGCATCCGACCCGCTGACACGAAGTGGGAGGTGGTGGGCCAAGCATCCTAGCTAGGTACGACATTATGTCATTATATATATCCTAGCTAGGTGGTTGTTAGGGTGCTTTCATGTTTGCGAGGCAGGTGCCACCAAAGTTATGCATTGTGTATTTAAAGTTTTAAACATCCCCAATATTCGTACATATATTTGGCCACTTCCAGGTGGTTCTTGACTTCTGGCCCCTCTCATCGATCTTCAACGACGCGCCCAACCGTGGGCCCGTGGGGTCAAAGTTGTGCATTGGAATTTTGAACATCATAGACCACCCTTTTCACTCATATATATTTGGGCCACATGCTGGTGTGGCTATCTTTTGACCCTCTCTAACATTATTTTTTGCTGCAAAGACTCTGATGACCCTCAACGGACACGGGGTATAATATCTTAACCATGTGCGATACAAGTGCGATGTGAATCACCACGCCTACGCAAGCGCGAGTAAATTAAGGTGGAGGTACTGGCTCAACCATGTGCGATGCAAGTGCGCTGAAATCACCACCACCGCGCAAGCGAGAGCAAAGGGTGGAGGTACTGGCTTAACCGTGTGCGATGCAAGTGCGATGTAAAACCACCACATGTGTAAGCTAAATGAAGGTAAGTTTATTTGGAAATTAGGACGAACTGTGTGCGATAGACCAGCTAGCTAGAAATATATATAAAAAACTACCCGCCTTGAGCGTTGCAACAATCGGCGGATCCGCACCACTTTTCCTTATTATCATACATGCATATTGTTATTGGATCATGTGCGATCTTGGGCACTCCCGCCCCACATCAATTCCTTTACACAAATTTTAGTAGCGGGCGTACTTCAACCGTCGCCCACACTCCTCCAGCACCGACCTTATAGTAAAATTGTAGTAGCCGAGGCATTTGAACCGTCGCCCTCCCTCGTCCACCACCATCTCCACCCACCATTACTAAAATTTTCAGTAGCCGCAACGTATCCTCAAAAACCACCCCCCTCCCCTCCATAGTCCCACACCCGCCCCCCTTCCCCCTTAAACCCTAGCTCGCGTCCGCCGCCGCCAACCCCTGCCGGTCTGCGCGTCCCATACCGTCGCCCCACTCCCCTGAGTTTTTAGATGAGGCTTGTAGTGTCCCTCCCCTCCAGATCCACATCCCCTGCTCTAGAATGTCGCAGCCTAAGCTCGACCACGTATCTCGGGGAGCCAGACGAGCGTTCGGCCAAGAAGAGGTTTATCATGGCCTCTCCGGCGAATGTTGGCGAGGTGGCCGCCATTCGCCCCAACCTATCAATCTCGGAGCAACACATCGCCACGGAAGCCGGCGAAGACGTTGACTATGTTGCCATGCTGAAGGCTTCATCTCAGCGGGCTAGCGTATTACTGTATCTCGGGAAAGCTGGCTACGACATCAAGCTCGTCCACACCGACGGCTTCACGCGGGCCATGTCACAGGTTAAGTGGTCCATCCCCAACCCCTCTGGTTCAACCGCTGTCAATCTCTTCGACGGCCCTGTCGCTGATCTCCTCTGCCAAGCGGTCAAGGATTTGCGAGCTTTATATGCCATCGAGCCCATTTTGTCACTTCTGAAGGACACGTTCTACGGTGGTAGCTTGGGATCCTCAATTGCCAAGTCAGATCTCATCGACCATGACCACGACCATGAGGAGGGCACCCACGAAGGTTCTTCCAAGGTGAAACAGCCCATCTGTGACATCAGAGAGCGCACCATGGGTCTGTGCTCTTCCAACTGGAAGGATCCCGTCCATGAAATGTGACACAACATTCTATCAGCAAATCTTACCTTTTCTAGCTTGCCAACCCGTACCCTTTGTTGTAGTAGCATTTTCCGTTCGGTGCTTTAACTGTGTCATGTTTAATTATTTCAGTTATGCAAAAATGTATTGTTCAATAGGTCTATGTGATGTTTAAGTATGAATTGTCCACTTCAGTTTCACGAATGGCTATATTTGGTTGTTTATAGTGAGTAGATGCCTTGTTTATCTTTATTTGGTTGTTAGGTTGCTTTTTTTAGCATTTGTCCAGTTATCAAGCAGATGCCTTGTTTATCTGTATTTGGTTGTTAGGTTGCTTTTTTTAGCATTTGTCCAGTTATCAAGAAGATGCCTTGTTTATGTTTATCTGCTTGTTAGGTTGGTTGAAGTGAACATTTGTCCAGTTTTCAAGCATATGCCATGTTTATCTGTATTTGCTTGTTAGGTTGGTTGCAGTGAGACTCTGTCCAATTTTCAATGGCTATATTTGGTTGTTATACTGGTCATTTATGCCTTGTTTATTTCAGTCATTCACAATGTGTTGTTCATTATGTGCAAGTCGGAACTGTGTCGCTCGACTACATCAATACCAGTTTGAACGGCTATATTTGGTTCTAGTTATTCCTGGTGTAGTTAACACATGCCCTTTATTTCAATTTTAGACATTTGTCCAGTGTGATGTTTAAGCATTACCTACGTTCTATTCATTTTTAACAATACCAGTTTGAATTGCAATATTTGATGCCTGTTAAGCATGTTGTCGGTAACATTGCCTTCCATTTTATATCTGCTTTAACAGCATGCTGAAACCAACACATTCAAGCTATCATTTGGAGATTATGTTGTTTACCTTTGCTATATTTGTTTGATGTTAAGATTGTTGTACTTATCATGCCTTTCCACTACTTATGCAGGACAACAACGGGAGTGGCCACCATTTTCCGCCGAGGTTAGCTTCATCCCTCGGCTTGTACTCCCCCCATCGTTCCATAATGTAGTGCATATAGATCCAGGTCTGGACACTAGTGAGCTTCTAATGTTGACTTGTTGCTTGTAGGTACATATGCCCTTGGCAAGGATCCATGCATCGACCCTTTTTGTGTATGGGGCAATGAGATATTGATGAACAAGCATCAAGTGAGGAAACTAATAAGGATTATTAGCAAAAAGATATGAATGGTGGCAAACAAATTATTTGTTTATGCTCTATCCAACACAGCAGTGAGCTGTAGGATGGTAACTACAAACTTTGCAGCCTTCTCTTTTTACTGCCCATAATGAGTTGTTAGACAACAATGTCTGAATATTTTTCGTTCCCAGTGGTTCCCGAAGAAGTTCACTCAAGATTACCTTGCAGAGTACATGATTGGTGGACACGCAATGAAGGTTAAAGTATTTCATCTAGACTATAATGAGCATCGAGAAGTCCTAATGAAGACAGTGATAGATGGATAGGCAACCATCACAAGCGGTTGGCCTAGAGTCGTGCGCGCATTACGCATGGAGGAGGGCACAATATGGGCATTCCGCTTCACCTTCTCCAGCAACAAGAATGTCTTTCGCCTCTCTCTTTACAGTATTTAGTACAACTGTGGTTCATCATTCTTTACTTGGTGCTTCTGTAGTTCTTCAGTATATGTTCATGTGCATCGAATTTGTGGTTGAACCTGTATTTGTAATAAACATGGTTGGATATGAAATAAGTGATTGCCTAATTTCAAATTCAGAACATGTGATTTTTAAATGAGGGATTAATTAGGGATTACACTGCACACGGTTTGCGAAAGCAAAACGTCTGTGATATACGTGGAGATCAGAAATGTTTCTAGGATCCACTACGTGTGCGATCAATCTCTACTGCACACACAACTTTCTCTTGAAAACTGTTTGCGTTAGGCCACCTTGCGCAAACTTTTACCACATAAAAAGTGTGTGTGATGGACAGCCTTTGCCACACAGTTTCTTCTACGCACCGCGTGTGATGCACTCAATAACGCAAATGATAAAATTATTAATATCGTGTGCAATGAAATGCTATCACAAACGGGTTTAACGGGAAAAATTGTGTGTGATGTACCTGTGAACGGAAACATTTTCCTTCGGGCGACTGTGTGGGATGTACATGCGAACGGAAATGATTAGCGGGGACTGACTGTGTGGGATGTACTTGCGACCGGAAACAATTTCGTCGTATAATTGTATTTTTTTAGCTCTATTGTATGTATTTCCATATTTGAGCGCTCGCCGGTCGCACACGACCTCATTTTGCCGAGCATGTGTGCCAGGAGGGCATATGCCCGACGGTTTCTGGGTCGTGCGGGAAGGACCCCCCTATCACCCACACTCACTTGGCGACGATTCCAAATGCCGTCGTGGAAAGGGGTTAAACACCATTTGTTTAGGACCGATGCACACCAGTGCATCATCGACTCAACAGATGAACCTGAGGAGTACACGGGTCCACAAGAGAGGTCGCACTCTTTTGTTTCTTCTTATGCTATGCATTGCTTAAAATTACCTGCTACTTTATCGTCCTGTTCACCTCTTAGACTCCAAGTCAGGTCCAAATTAATGTTCAAACTTGAGTTCTAAATTAGTTGTGGGGCAGATATCGAGGCAGCAATGAATATTATAGTATCCCTGTCTAATATCTGGTTCACCTAGGGTATGCCTATGTTGTTCATCTTGGGTGGGAAACAAAAAGTAAAGCAATCATCATCTATCTTTTTATTAAATTAAAGCAATCATCAACCTACTATCATTATTTTTGGATCCATCCACTGGTTGTTACCATCACTCTAGATTTCTGCATGCTCTCCTTACATAATCTCACCATATTTTTTTCGTATGCATGTCAGATATTGTACACAGTCATGCTGAACATGTAGAGAAAAAGAAAAGAGTTTTGCGTGGCAATACAATGTCATGCAGACATTGCTCCATGGAGGGTTCAAAGGCAAACCTCCCCCCCCCTCTCTAGATTGTAATCCAGAGGAAGTTATCTATTCTAAGGCGGATTCACATGCAGCTGACCACTCCTATTTACCCACAAGGTGTTTGCTCTACCTTGGCATGATGATGTTAGTCATATCATGCATATGTTGCCTTGCAGTGCCTACTTTTGACATCATATATGTCATCTGCTTAGTTTAGACATGTTCTACAATGCCACCTGTTTAGTTTCTATAACGTATATGGGAATTATGCAGTCTCATGTCTTTTAACCAGCCATAATATATGTGAAATGTGCAATGCCATCCTGTTTAACCAGGCATCATGTATTTGAATGATATCTTGCCCATCCTTTTCTTCATTACATTTCCATTTGTCGACAATGTTTGTACATTAAACTACTCTACCTGTGAATCAGCCATTTGGGTGGGAGATGGAAAAATCTGGAGTGAAAACAAGGCCTTCGGAGCAGACAGTGCTACATGTCGAAGCAGATCTCTTGTTGGGTCCCGATAGCTCCTCAGATGGATTCAGAGATAGATGAACAGTCATATTCCCCCGCCGAGGTGTATGCTCTAACTTGGCACGGTTATACTGCTCATATCATGCATATGGTGTCTTGCATTGCATAGTTTAGACATCATATACACAATATTCAACACCATGTTCTTAGTTCAGACATCATATATGTGAATGCCCTCTGTTTAGCATATAAATCACATGTGTGAATTAAATCATGTGATCCTGATTACTTAAATAACATGTATGTGAATTATGTCATGCGATCCTGTCTAGTTGTTCATCATATCTTTGAATTATGTTATGCTATGCTATCCAGTTTAGATAGACATCATATATGTGAAATTATGTCATGCTATCCGTTTTAGTTAAACATTATACATGTCAACTATTTCATGCCCTCTTTTTTCCACACTATCTATTACATATGTCTCCCATACAATGTCTGTACATTCAACTATGTTTCCTGTTTATCAGCCATTTGAATTGGTACGGTGTGATGCCAGTATCTAGCAGAGTAAAAACATGGTCTCCAGATAAAATAGTGCTATCTCTTGGTGGAGATAACACCCCGGTTGTACATGCACGAGAACTAGCCCTACCACACATAACCCAGACTCTCGTAGATTGTACCCCTATTGCGATGGACAGAGAACCAGCTTCACCCAATCTAACCCCAACCCCAGCAGATAGTAACCCAGTTCCTGTTGACACAGCACCATCTCCACCACAGAGCTCCCGAACAAGAGCAGTTAGTAAGGCAGCTCCAGTGCCCAAAGGGCCAGTACTACCACGGCAAACCCCAACTCCACCAGTTAGTACGCCTATTCCTGTGGAGGAAGCACAACCAACCAGTCGTAGTTTAGCATCGATCGCATTTGATGTTGTTAAATCCTATGTGTGTATCTTCCCATCTTGGAAATATTATACTGAAGATGAAGGAAAATGCCATTTGTAGGTGTTTGTCTAGGAGTTATGTGTAAGTAATGTTATTCATGGCAATTACTTTGCTTTGTCCCATACATTCTACCTCCATGATGGTTATAATGCAGCAAATTTTCCCATTTTTCTCTATAGAGAAGGACCAATTCGGAAACTCACAATGAGGTAACCTGTGCTAATAACTCTGCGATCTTCAAGAATGCTTGGTGGAAGTATTAGAATTACCTGAAGAAAATGTACTTCACTGGCAAAGAAACTCATCATATTCCCTTACGTTCTCCTAAGACACATTTACTGGACGATGACTGGGAACGCCTTGTTCTGTACTGGTCCTGAACCAAGAACGTGGTAAGGTCTATGAGCTCATTTTCTATTTTTAAGTACTATATTCTTGCGTCTTATTGTACTCTATTCATGTAGAACAAGTGCTTAAACCTGAAGAACAAATGTTCTGATTTAAGATTCCATTGCTATCGTGCATACTGCTTTACTCTTGTATCACTGTATTTACTCATACAAACTTACTTTTAAATAGAAGGATCCAATCGAAACTCCAATGGCACAGAAGGTATGTTTACGCATGTTTCTTTAACAGGTTTGTTCTTATCAATAGCTCTGTTGATTTCAATTTCAATTATGTATACAGTTGACTTCTCATATCATGCACATTACTAGCATCACAACAGAGCAAATAGTGTTGTTGTACATGTAGACCCGTGGTACCCATCTAAAATCTTGTTGTGCTCTGTAGTTTCCCACACTTTGTATTCTTTCACTACTTCTTTGTCTTGAACTAATATGATTTGAACCATGTCTCTATTTTTATTTCGCAAGAAAATGCAGTAACCATAGGACATAGATATATGTTTGTTTGATGCTTTTATTATGTACTACTTGGCAATAGAAGACTTGGTAGTTTAATCTGAAGGAAATATGCCCTAGAGGCAATAATAAAGTTATTATTTATTTCCTTATTTCATGATAAATGTTTATTATTCATGCTAGAATTGTATTAATCGGAAACATAATACATGTGTGAATACATAGACAAACATAGTGTCACTAGTATGCCTCTACTTGACTAGCTCATTAATCAAAGATGGTTAAGTTTCCTAACCATAGGCATGAGTTGTCATTTGATTGACGGGATCACATCATTAGGGGAATGATGTGATTGACTTGACCCGTTCTGTTAGCTTAGCACTTGATCGTTTAGTATGTTGCTATTGCTTTCTTCATGACTTATACATGTTCCTATGACTATGAGATTATGCAACTCCTGTTTACCGGAGGAACACTTTGTGTGCTACCAAACGTTACAACGTAACTAGGTGATTATAAAGGTGCTCTACAGGTGTCTCCGAAGGTACTTGTTGGGTTGGCGTATTTTGAGATTAGGATTTGTCACTCCGATAGTCGGAGAGGTATCTATGGGCCCACTCGGTAATACACATCACTCAAGCCTTGCAAGAATAGTAACTAATGAGTTAGTTGCAGGATGATGTATTACGGAACGAGTAAAGAGACCTGTCGGTAACGAGATTGAACTAGGTATTGAGATACCGACGATCGAATCTCGGGCAAGTAACATACCGATGACAATGGGAACAACGTATGTTGTTATGCGGTTTGACCGATAAAGATCTTCGTAGGATATGTAGGAGCCAATATGAGCATCTAGGTTCCGTTATTGGTTATTGACCGGAGACGTGTCTCGGTCATGTCTACATAGTTCTCGAACCCGTAGGGTCCGCACGCTTAAAGTTCGATGACGGTTATATTATGAGTTTATGTGTTTTGATGTACCGAAGGTAGTTCAGAGTCCCAGATGTGATCACGGACATGACGAGGAGTCTCGAAATGGTCGGGACATTAAGATTGATATATTGGACAACTATATTCGGACACCGGAATGGTTCCGTGGGTTATCGGATATATACCAGAGTACCGGGGGGTTACCGGAACCCCCGCGGGGCTTATTGGGCCTCGTGGGCCCAAGTAGTGGAAGAGGAGAGGCGGCAGGAGGTGGCGCGCGGCCCCCTTGCCCCAATCCGAATTGGGAAAGGGAAGGGGGCGGCAGCCCCCCTTCTCCTTCCTTCTCTCCAACTCCTCCTTCCCCCTTCTCCTAGTTGGAATAGCAAAGGGGGTAAAACCTACTTGGAGTAGGATTGCCCCCCCTTGGGTGCGCCTCCTCCCCTTGGTCGGCCCCCTCCTCCTCTCCCCCTTTATATACGGAGGAGGGGGGCACCCCATAGATACAACAATTGATCTCTTGGATCTTTTAGCCATGTGCGGTGCCCCCCTCCACCATAATCCACCTCGGTCATATTGTAGCGATGCTTAGGCGAAGCCCTACGTCGGTAGAACAACATAATTGTCACCACAACGTCATGCTGACGGAACTCTCCCTCAAAGCTCGGCTGGATCGGAGTTCGAGGGACATCATCGAGTTGAACGTGTGAAGAACTCCGAGGTACCGTGCGTTCGATGCTTGATCGGTCGGATCGTGAAGACGTACGACTACATCAACTGCGTTGTGCTAACGCTTCCGCTTTTGGTCTACGAGGGTAAGTGGACACACTCTCCCTCTTGTTGCTATGCATCACCATGATCTTGCATGTGCGTAGGAAATTTTTTGAAATTACTATGTTCCCCAACGGTGGCATCATAGCCAGGTTTTATGCGTTGATGTTATATGCACGAGTAGAACACAAGTGAGTTGTGGGCGATACAAGTCATACTGGTTACCAGCATGTCATACTTTGGTTCGGCGTGGCCCGGACCGACATTACGCGTACACTTACGTGAGACTGGTTCTACCGACATGCTTTGCACATAGGTCGCTGGCGGGTGTCAGTTTCTCCAACTTTAGTTGAACCGAGTGTGGCTATGCCCGGTCCTTGAGAAGGTTAAAACAGCACTAACTTGACGAACTATCGTTGTGGTTTTGATGCGTAGGTAAGAACGGTTCTTTCTCAACCTGTAGCAGACACATAAAACTTGCAACAACAAAGTAGAGGAGGCCTAACTTGTTTTTGCAGGGCATGTTTTGATGTGATATGGTCAAGGCATGGTGCTATATTTTATTGTATGAGATGATCATGTTTTGTAAACGAGTTATCGGCAACTGGCAGGAGCCATATGTTTGTCGCTTTATTGTATGCAATGCAATCGCCCTATAATGCTTTACTTTATCACTAAGTGGTAGTGATAGTCGTAGAAACATAAGTTGGCGAGACGACAACGATGCTACGATGGAGATCAAAGTGTCGCGCCGGTGACAATGGTGATCATGACGGTGCTTCGGAGATGAAGATCACAAGCACAAGATGATGATGGCCATATCATATCACTTATATTGATTGCATGTGATGTTTATATTTTATGCATCATATCTTTCTTTGATTGACGATAGCATTATAAGAAGATCTCTCACTAAAATATCAAGGTATAAGTGTTCTCCCTGAGTATGCACTGTTGCAAAAGTTCTTCGTGCTGAGACACCACGTGATGATCGGGTGTGATAGGCTCTACGTTCAAATACAGCGGGTGCAAAACATTTGCAGACACGGAATACTCAGGTTATACTTGACGAGCCTAGCATATGCAGATATGGCCTCGGAACATTGAGACCGAAAGGTCAAGCGTGAATCATATAGTAGATATGATCAACATAGTGATGTTCACCATTGAAACTACTCCATCTCATGTGATGATTGGACATGGTTTAGTTGATTGGGATCACGTGATCACTTAGAGGATTAGAGGGATGTCTATCTAAGTGGGAGTTCTTAAGTAATATGATTAATTGAACTTTAATTTATCATGAACTTAGTCCTGATAGTATTAGCATATCTATGTTGTAGATCAATAGCTCGCGCTTAGCTCCCCTGTTTTATTTTTGATATGTTCCTCGAGAAAACTAAGTTGAAAAAGGTTAGTAGCAATGATGCGGATTGGATCCGTGATCTGAGGATTATCCTCATTGCTGCACAGAAGAATTATGTCCTTGATGCACCGCTAGGTGACAGACCTATTGCAGGAGCAGATGCAGACGTCTTGAACGTTTAGCTAGCTCAATATGATGATTACTTGATAGTTTAGTGCACCATGCTTAACAGCTTAGAATCGGGACTTCAAAGACGTTTTGAACGTCATGGATCATATGCGATGTTCCAAGAGTTGAAATTAATATTTCAAGCAAATACCCGAGTTGAGAGAGATGAAGTCTCCAACAAGTTATATAGGTAAAAGATGGAGGGGAATAGCTCAAGTAGTGAGCATGTGCTCAGATTATCTGGGTACTACAATTACTTGAATCAAGTGGGATTTAATCTTCCAAATAAGATAGTAATTGACAAAATTCTCTAGTCACTATCACCAAGTTACTAGAACTTCGTGATGAACTATAATATGCAAGGGATAACGGAAATGATTCCCAAGCTCTTCGTGATGCTGAAATCAACGAAGGTAGAAATCAAGAAAAGCATCAAGTGTTGATGGTTGACAAGACCACTAGTTTCAAGAAAAGCGCAAAGGGAAGAAGGGGAACTTCAGGAAGAACGGCAAGCAATTTGCTGCTCATGACAAGAAGCGCAAGTCTAGACCTAAGCCTGAGACTAAGTGCTTCTACTGCAAAGGAAATGGTCACTGGAAGTGGAACTGCCCTAGATACTTTGTGGATAAGAAGGATGGCAAAGTAAACAAAGGTATATTGGATATACATGTTATTGATGTGTACTTTACTAGTGTTTATAGCAACCCCTCGGTATTTGATACTAGTTCAGTTGCTAAGAGTAGTAACTTGAAAAGGGAGTTGCAGAATAAACAGAGACTAGTTGAGGGTGAAGTGGCGATGTGTGTTGGAACTGGTTCCAAGACTGATATGATCATCATCGCACACTCCCTATACTTTCGGGATTAGTGTTGAACCTAAATAAGTGTTATTTGGTGTTTGCGTTGAGCATGAATACGATTTGATCATGTTTATTGCAATACGGTTATACATTTAAGTTAGAGAATAATTGTTGTTCTGTTTACATGAATAAAACCTTCTATGGTCATACACCCAATGAAAATGGTTTGTTGGATCTCGATCGTAGTGATACACATATTCATAATATTGAAGCCAAAAGATGCAAAGTTAATAATGATAGTGCAACTTATTTGTGGCACTGCCATTTAGGTCATATTGGTGTAAAGCGCATGAAGAAACTCCATGCTGATGGGCTTTTGGAATCACTTGATTATGAATCATTTTGATGCTTGCAAACCATGCCTCATGGGCAAGATGACTAAGAGTCTGGAACAATGGAGCGAGCAACTGACTTAATGGAAATAATACATACCGATGTATGTAGTCCGATGAGTGTTGAGCCTCATGGTGGGTATCGTTATTTTCTGACATTCACAGATGATTTGAGCAGATATGGGTATATCTACTTGATGAAACATAAGTCTGAAACATTTGAAAAGTTCAAAGAACTTCAGAGTGAAGTGGAAAATCATCGTGACAAGAAAATAAAGTTTCTACGATTTGGTCGCAGAGACAAATATTTGAGTTACGAGTTTGGTCTTCAATTAAAACAATGTGGAATAGTTTCACAAAATTGTGCCACCTGGAACACCACAGCATAATGGTGTGTCCGAACGTCATAACCGTACTATTATTGGATATAGTGCAATCTATGATGTTTCTTACCGATTAACCACTATAGTTTTGGGGTTATGCATTAGAGACAGATGCATTCACGTTAAAAAGGGCACCATCTAAATCCATTGAGACGACACCGTATGAACTGTGGTTTGGCAAGAAACCAAAGTTGTCGTTTCTTAAAGTTTGGGGTTGCGATGCTTATAAGAAAAAACTTCAACCTGATAAGCTCGAACCCAAATCAGAGAAATGTGTCTTCATAGGATACCCAAAGGAAATTGTTGGGTACAACTTCTATCACAGATCTGAAGGAAAAATGTTTGTTGCTAAATTTGGATCCTTTCTAGAGAAGGAGTTTCTCTCGAAAGAAGTGAGTGGGCGGAAAGTAGAACTTGATGAGGTAACTGTACCTGCTCCCTTATTGGAAAGTAGTTCATCACAGAAACCGGTTCCTGTGACACCTACACCAATTAGTGAGGAAGTTAATAATGATGATCATGAAACTTCAGATCAAGTTGTTACTGAACCTCGTAGGTCAACCAGAGTGAGATCCGCACCAGAGTGGTACGGTAATCTTGTTCTGGAGGTTATGTTGCTAGACCATGACGAACCTACGAACTATGAAGAAGCAATGGTGAGCCTAGATTCTGCAAAATGGCTTGAGGCCATGAAATCTGAGATGAGATCCATGTATGAGAACAAAGTGTGGACTTTGGTTGACTTGCCCGATGATCGACAAACCATTGAAAATAAATGGATCTTCAAGAGGAAGACAGACACTGATAGTAGTGTTACTATCTACAAAGCTAGAATTGTCGCAAAAGGTTTTCGACAAGTTCAAGGTATTGACTACGATGAGGGTTTCTCACTCATATCTATGCTTAAGTGTGTCCGAATCATGTTAGCAATTGCCGCATTTTATGAAATATGGCAAATGGATGTCAAAACTACATTCCTTAATGGGTATCTTAAAGAAGCGTTGTATATGATGCAACCAGAAGGTTTTGTCAATCCTAAAGGTGCTAACTAAATATGCAAGCTCCAGCGATCCATCTATGGACTGGTGCAAGCATCTCGGAGTTGGAATATATGCTTTGATAAGTTGATCAAAGCATATAGTTTTATACAGACTTGCGGTGAAGCATGTATTTACAAGAAAGTGAGTGGGAGCACTACAACATTTCTGATAAATATATGTGAATGACATATTGTTGATCAGAAATAATGTAGAATTATTCTGCAAACCATAAAGGAGTGTTTGAAAGGAGTTTTTCAAAGAAAGACCTCGGTGAAGCTGCTTACATATTGAGCATCAAGATCTATAGAAATAGATCAAGACGCTTGATAAAAAATTTCAATGAGTGCATACCTTGACAAGATTTTGTAGTTCAAAATGGAACAGTCAAAGAAAGAGTTCTTGCGTGTGTTACAAGGTGTGAAATTGAGTAAGACTCAAAACCCGACCACGGCAGAAGATACAAAGAGAATGAAAGTCATTCCCTATGCGTCAGCCATAGGTTCTATAAAATATGCCATGCTGTATACCAGATCTATTGTATACCCTACATTGAGTTTGGCAAGGAAGTACAATAGTGATCTAGGAGTAGATCAGTGAACAGCGGTCAAAATTATCCTTAGTGGAATAAGGATATGTTTCTCGATTATGGAGGTGACAAAAGGTTCGTCGTAAAGGGTTACGTCGATGCAAATTTTGACACTGATCCAGATGACTCTAAGTCTCAATCTGGATACATTTTGAATGTGGGAGCAATTAGCTAGAGTAGCTCCGTGCAGAGCATTGTTGACATAGAAATTTGCAAAATACATACGGATCTGAATATGGAAGACCAGTAGACTAAACTTCTCTCACAAGCAAAACATGATCACACCTTAGTAATCTGTGGGTGTTAATCACATAGCGATGTGAACTAGATTATTGACTCTAGTAAACCCTTTGGGTGTTGATCACATGGTGATGTGAACTATTGGTGTTAAATCACATGGCGAAGTGAACTAGATTATTGACTCTAGTGCAAGTAGGAGACTGAAGGAAATATGCCCTAGAGGCAATAATAAAGTTATTATTTATTTCCTTATTTCATGATAAATGTTTATTATTCATGCTAGAATTGTATTAACCGGAAACATAATACATGTGTGAATACATAGACAAACATAGTGTCACTAGTATGCCTCTACTTTACTAGCTCGTTAATCAAAGATGGTTAAGTTTCCTAACCATAGACATGAGTTGTCATTTGATTAACGGGATCACATCATTAGGATAATGATGTGATTGACTTGACCCATTCCGTTAGCTTAGCACTTGATCGTTTAGTATGTTGCTATTGCTTTCTTCATGACTTATACATGTTCCTATGACTATGAGATTATGCAACTCCCGTTTACCGGAGGAACACTTTGTGTGCTACCAAACGTCACAATGTAACTGGGTGATTATAAAGGTGCTCTACAGGTGTCTCCGAAGGTACTTGTTGGGTTGGCGTATTTCGAGATTAGGATTTGTCACTCCGATTATCAGAGAGGTATCTCTGGGCCCACTCGGTAATACACATCATTCAAGCCTTCCAAGCATAGTAACTAATGAGTTAGTTGCAGGATGATGTATTACGGAACGAGTAAAGAGACCTGCCGATAACGTGACTAAACTACGTATTGAGATACCGACGATCGAATCTCGAGCAAGTAACATACCGATGACAAAGGGAACAACGTATGTTGTTATGCGGTTTGACCGATAAAGATCTTCGTAGAATATGTAGGAGCCAATATGAGCATCCAGGTTCCGCTATTGTTTATTGACCGCAGACGTGTCTCGGTCATGTCTACATAGTTTTCGAACCCGTAGGGTCCGCACGCTTAAAGTTTGATGACGGTTATATTATGACTTTATATGTTTTGATGTACCGAAGGTAGTTCGGAGTCCCGGATGTGATCACGGACATGACAAGGAGTCTCGAAATGGTCGATACATGAAGATTGATATATTGGACGACTATATTCGGACACCGGAATGGTTCCGGGGGTTATCGGATATATACGGGAGTACCGGGGGGTTACCGGAACCCGCCCCCCTGGGGGGGTTATTGGGCCTCATGGGCCCAAGTAGTGGAAGAGGAGAGGTGGCAGGAGGTGGCACGCGGCCCCCCTTGCCCTAATCCGAATTGGGAAAGGGAAGGGAGCGGCGGCCCCCCTTCTCCTTCCTTCTCTCCACCTCCTCCTTCCCCCTTCTCCTAGTTAGAATAGGAAAGGGGGGCAAAACCTACTTGGAGTAGGATTGCCCCCCCCCTTGGGAATGCCTCCTCCCCTTGGCCGACCCCCTCCTCCTCTCCCCCTCTATATACAGAGGGGGCACCCCATAGACACAATAATTGATCTCTTCGATCTTTTAGCCGTGTGCGGTGCCCCCCTCCACCATAATCCACCTCGGTCATATTGTAGCGGTGCTTAGGCGAAGCCCTACGTCGGTAGAACATCATCATCGTCACCACGCCGTCGTGCTGACGGAACTCTCCCTCAAATCTCGGCTGGATCGAAGTTCAAGGGACGTCATCGAGTTGAACGTGTGCAGAACTCGGAGGTACCGTGCGTTCGGTGCTTCATTGGTCGGATCGTGAAGACGTACGACTACATCAACTGCGTTGTGCTAACGCTTCCGCTTTCGGTCTACGAGGGTACGTGGACACACTCTGCCCTCTCGTTGCTATGCATCACCATGATCTTGCATGTGCATAGGAAATTTTTTGAAATTGCTACGTTCCCCAACAGTGGCATCAGAGCCAGGTTTTATGCGTTGATGTTATATGCACGAGTAGAACACAAGTGAGTTGTGGGAGATACAAGTCATACTTCTTACTAGCATGTCATACTTTGGTTCGGCGGTATTGTTGGATGAAGCGGCCCGGACCGACATTACGCGTACGCTTACGCGAGACTGGTTCTACCGACGTGCTTTGCACACAGGTGGCTGGCGGGTGTTAGTTTCTCCAACTTTAGTTGACCCGAGTGTGGCTACGCCCGGTCCTTGAGAAGGTTAAAACAGCACTAACCTGACGAACTGTCGTTGTGGTTTTGATGCGTAGGTAAGAACGGTTCTTGCTCAGCCCGTAGCAGCCACGTAAAACATGCAACAACAAAGTAGAGGACGTCTAACTTGTTTTTGCAGGGCATGTTGTGATGTGATATGGTCAAGGCATGATGCTATATTTTATTGTATGAGATGATCATGTTTTGTAACCAAGTTATCGGCAACTGGCAGGAGCCATATGGTTGTCGCTTTATTGTATGCAATGCAATCGCCCTGTAATGATTTACTTTATCACTAAGCGGTAGCGATAGTCGTCGAAGCATAAGTTGGTGAGACAACAACGATGTTACCATGGAGATCAAAGTGTCGCGCCGGTGACAATGGTGATCATGACGGTGCTTCGGAGATGAAGATCACAAGCACAAGATGATGATGGCCATATCATATCACTTATATTGATTGCATGTGATGTTTATCTTTTATGCATCTTATCTTGCTTTGGTTGACGGTAGCATTATAAGATGATCTCTCACTAAATTATCAAGGTATAAGTGTTCTCCCTGAGTATGCACCGTTGCAAAAGTTCTTCGTGCTGAGACACCACGTGATGATCGGGTGTGATAGGCTCTACGTTGAAATACAACAGATGCAAAACAGTTGCACACGCAGAATACTCAGGTTAAACTTGACGAGCCTAGCATATGCAGATATGGCCTCGGAACACTGAGACCGAAAGGTCGAGCGTGAGTCATATAGTAGATATGATCAACATAATGATGTTCACCATTGAAACTACTCCATGTCACGTGATGATCGAACATGGTTTAGTTGATTTGGATCACGTGATCACTTAGAGGATTAGAGGGATGTCTATCTAGGTGGGAGTTCTTAAGTAATATGATTAATTGAACTTTAATTTATCATGAACTTAGTCCTGATAGTATTAGCATATCCATGTTGTAGATCAATAGCTCGCGTTTAGCTCCCCTGTTTTATTTTTGATATGTTCCTAGAGAAAACTAAGTTGAAAAATGTTAGTAGCAATGATGCGGATTGGATCCGTGATCTGAGGATTATCCTCATTGATGCACAGAAGAATTATGTCCTTGATGCACCGCTAGGTGACAGACCTATTGCAGGAGCAGATGCAGATGTCATGAACGTTTAGCTAGCTCAATATGATGACTACTTGATAGTTTAGTGCACCATGCTTAACAGCTTAGAATTGGGACTTCATAGACATTTTGAACGTGATGGATCATATGAGATTTTCTAGGAGTTGAAGTTAATATTTCAAGCAAATACTCGAGTTGAGAGATATGGAGTCTCCAACAAGTTCTATAGCTAAAAATGGAGGAGAATAGCTCAAGCAGTGAGCATGTGCTCAGATTGTCTGGGAACTACAATTGCTTGAATCAAGTGGGAGTTAATCTTCCAAATAAGATAGTAATTGACAAAATTCTCTAGTCACTATCACCAAGTTGCTAGAACTTTGTGATGAACTATAATATGCAAGGGATAACGGAAACGATTCTCAAGCTCTTCGTGATGTTGAAATCGACGAAGGTAGAAATCAAGAAAAGCATCAAGTGTTGATGGTTGACAAGACCACTAGTTTCAAGAAAAGGGAAAAGGGAAGAAGGGGAACTTCAAGAAGAATGGCAAGCAAGTTGCTGCTCATGAGAAGAATCCCAAGTTTAGACCTAAGCCTGAGACTAAGTGCTTCTACTGCAGAGGAAATGGTCACTCGAAGTGGAACTGCCCTAGATACTTGGCGGATAAGAAGGATGGCAAAGTAAACAAAGGTATATTGGATGTACATGTTATTGGTGTGTACTTTACGAGTGTTTATAGCAACCCCTCGGTATTTGATACTATTTCAGTTGCTAAGAGTAGTAACTTGAAACGGGAGTTGCAGAATAAAGAGAGACTAGTTGAGGGTGAAGTGACAATGTGTGTTGGAACTGGTTCCAAGATTGATATGATCATCATCGCACACTCCCTATACTTTCGGGATTAGTGATGAACCTAAATAAGTGTTATTTGGTGTTTACGTTGAGCATGAATATGATTTGATCATGTTTATTGCAAAACGGTTATTCATTTAAGTTATAGAGTAATTGTTGTTCTGTTTACATGAATAAAACCTTCTATGGTCATACACCCAATGAAAATGGTTTGTTGGATCTCGATCGTAGTGATACACATATTCATAATATTGAAGCCAAGAGATGTAAAGTTAATAATGATAGTGCAACTTATTTGTGGCACTGCCGTTTAGGTCATATTGGTGTAAAGCGCATGAAGAAACTCCATGCTGATGGGCTTTTGGAATCACTTGATTATGAATCATTTTGATGCTTGCGAACCATGCCTCACGAGAAGATGACTAAGACTCTGGAACAATGGAGCGAGCAACTGACTTATTGGAAATAATACATACTGATGTATGCAGTCCGATGAGTGTTGAGGCTCATGGTGGGTATCGTTATTTTTTGACATTCACAGATGATTTGAGCAGATATGGGTATATCTACTTGATGAAACATAAGTCTGAAACATTTGAGAAGTTCAAAGAACTTCAGAGTAAAGTGGAAAATCATCGTGACAAGAAAATAAACTTTCTAGGATCTGATCGCAGAGACAAATATTTGAGTTACGAGTTTGGTCTTCAATTAAAACAATGTGGAATAGATTCACAAAATCGTACCACCTGGAACACCACAGCATAATGGTGTGTCCGAACATCATAACCATAGTATTATTGGATATAGTGCAATCTATGATGTTTCTTACCGATTAACCACTATAGTTTTGGGGTTATGCATTAGAGACAACTGCATTCACGTTAAAAAGGGCACCATCTAAATCCGTTGAGACGACACCTTATGAAAATGTGGTTTGGCAAGAAACCAAAGTTGTCATTTCTTAAAGTTTGGGGTTGGATGCTTATAAGAAAAAGCTTCAACCTAATAAGCTCGAACCCAAATTGGAGAAATGTGTCTTCATAGGATACCCAAGGGAAACTGTTGGATACACCTTCTATCACATATCTGAAGACAAAACGTTTGTTGCTAAATTTGGGTCCTTTCTAGAGAAGGAGTTTCTCTCGAAAGATGTGAGTGGGAGGAAAGTAGAACTTGATGAGGTAATTGTACCTGCTCCCTTATTGGAAAGTAGTTCATCACAGAAACCATTTCCTGTGACACCTACACCAATTAGTGAGGAAGTTAATGATGATGATCATGAAACTTCAGATCAAGTTGTTACTGAACCTCGTAGGTCAACCAGAGTGAGATCCGCACCAAAGTGGTACGGTAATCCTGTTCTAGAGGTTATGTTGCTAGACCATGACGAACCTACGAACTATGAAGAAGTGATGGTGATCCTAGATTCCGCAAAATGGCTTGAGGCCATGAAATCTGAGATGGGATCCATGTATGAGAACAAAGTGTGGACTTTTGTTGACTTGCCCGATGATCGACAAGCCATTGAAAGTAAATGAATCTTCAAGAGGAAGACGGACACTGATAGTAGTGTTACTATCTACAAAGATAGAATTGTCGCAAAAGGTTTTCGACAAGGTCAAGGTATTGACTACGATGAGGGTTTCTCACTTGTATATATGCTTAAGTCTATCCGAATCATGTTAGCAATTGCCGCATTCTATGAAATATGGCAAATGGATGTCAAAACTACATTCCTTCATGGATCTCTTAAAGAAGAGTTGTATATGATGCAACCAGAAGGTTTTGTCAATCCTAAAGGTGCTAAGAAAATATGCAAGCTCCGGCGATCCATCTATGGACTGGTGCAAGCATCTCGGAGTTGGAATATATGCTTTGATAAGTTGATCAAAGCATATAGTTTTATACAGACGTGCGGTGAAGCATGTATTTACAAGAAAGTGAGTGGGAGCACTACAACATTTCTGATAAATATATGTGAATGACATATTGTTGATCGGAAATAATATAGAATTATTCTGCAAAGCATAAAGGAGTGTTTGAAAGGAATTTTTCAAAGAAAGACCTTGGTGAAGCTGCTTACATATTGAGCATCAAGATCTATAGAGATAGATCAAGACGCTTGATAAATTTTTTCAATGAGTACATATCTTGACAAGATTTTGAAGTAGTTCAGAATGGAACAGTCAAAGAAAGAGTTCTTGCCTGTGTTACAAGGTGTGAAATTGAGTAAGACTCAAAACCCGACCACAACAGAAGATATAAAGAGAAAGAAAGTCATTCCCTATGCCTTAGCCATAGGTTCTATAAAGTATGCCATGTTGTATACTAGATCTATTGTATACCCTGCACTGAGTTTGGCAAGGAAGTACAATAGTGATCTAGGGGTAGATCACTGAACAGCGGTCAAAATTATCCTTAGTGGAATAAGGATATGTTTCTCGATTATGGAGGTGAAAAAAGGTTCGTCGTAAAGGGTTACGTCGATGCAAATTTTGACACTGGTCCAGATGACTCTAAGTCTCAATCTGGATACATTTTGAAAGTGGGAGCAATTTGCTAGAGTAGCTCCGTGCAGAGCATTGTTGACATAGAAATTTGCAAAATACATTCGCATCTGAATGTGGCAGACCCATAGACTAAACTTCTCTCGCAAGCAAAACATGATCACACCTTAGTACTCTTTGGGTGTTAATCACATAGCGATGTGAACTAGATTATTGACTCTAGTAAACCCTTTGGGTATTGATTAAATGGTGATGTGAACAATTGGTGTTAAATTACATGGCAATGTGAACTAGATTATTGACTCTAGTGCAAGTGGGAGACTGAAGGAAATATGCCCTAGAGGCAATAATAAAGTTATTATTTATTTCCTTATTTCTAGATAAATGTTTATTATTCATGCTAGAATTGTATTAACCAAAAACATAATACATGTGTGAATACATAGACAAACATAGTGTCACTAGTATGCCTCTACTTGACTAGCTCGTTAATCAAAGATGGTTAAGTTTCCTAACCATAGACATGAGTTGTCATTTGATTAATGGGATCACATCATTAGGAGAATGATGTGATTGACTTGACCTATTCCGTTAGCTTAGCACTTGATCGTTTTGTATGTTGCTATTGCTTTCTTCATGACTTATACATGTTCCTATGACTATGAGATTATGCAACTCCCGTTTACCGGAGGAACACTTTGTGTGCTACCAAACGTCACAATGTAACTGGGTGATTATAAAGGTGCTCTACAGGTGTCTCCGAAGGTACTTGTTGGGTTGGCGTATTTCGAGATTAGGATTTGTCACTCCGATTGTCGGAGAGGTATCTCTGGGCCCACTCGGTAATACACATCACTCAAGCCTTGCAAGCATAGTAACTAATGAGTTAGTTGTAGGATGATGTATTACGGAACGACTAAAGAGACCTGCCGGTAACAAGATTGAACTAGGTATTGAGATACCGACAATCCAATCTCGGGCAAGTAACATACCGATGACAAAGGGAACAATGTATGATGTTATGCAGTTTAACCGATAAAGATCTTCGTAGAATTTTTAGGAGCCAATAGGAGCATCCAGGTTCCACTATTGGTTATTGACCGGAGACGTGTCTCGGTCATGTCTACGTAGTTCTCGAACCCGTAGGGTCCGCACGCTTAAAGTTCGATGACGGTTATATTATGAGTTTATGTGTTTTGATGTACCGAAGGTAGTTCGAAGTCCCGGATGTGATCACGGACATGATGAGGAGTCTCGAAATGGTCGAGACATGAAGATTGATATATATATTGGACGACTATATTCGGACACCAGAATGGTTCCGGGGGTTATCGGATATATACTGGAGTACCGAGGGGTTACCGGAACCCCCGCGGGGCTTATTGGGCCTCATGGGCCCAAGTAGTGGAAGAGGAGAGGCGGCAGGAGGTGGCGCGCGGCCCCCCTTGCCCCAATCCAAATTGGGAAAGGGAAGGGGGCGGCGGCCCCCCTTCTCCTTCCTTCTCTCCACCTCCTCCTTCCCCCTTCTCCTAGTTGGAATAGGAAAGGGCGGCAAAACCTACTTGGAGTAGGATTGCCCCCCTTGGATGCGCCTCCTCCCCTTGGCCGGCCCCCTCCTCCTCTCCCCCTTTATATACAGAGGGGGCACCCCATAGACACAACAATTGATCTCTTGGATCTTTTAGCCGTGTGCAGTGCCCCCTCCACCATAATCCACCTCGGTCATATCATAGCGGTGCTTAGGCAATGCCCTGCGTCGGTAGAACATCATCATCGTCACCACGCCGTCGTGCTGACGGAACTCTCCCTCAAAGCTCGGCTGGATCAGAGTTCGAGGGACATCATCGAGTTGAACATGTGCAGAACTCGGAGGTACCATGCGTCCGGTGCTTGATCGGTCACATCGTGAAGACGTACGACTACATCAACCGCGTTGTGCTAACGCTTCCGCTTTCGGTCTATGAGGGTACGTGGACACACTCTCCCCTCTCGTTGCTATGCATCACCATGATCTTGCATGTGTGTAGGAATTTTTTTGAAATTACTATGTTCCCCAACATAATCATTTCCGCCTTACTAATGAACTGGTTCACCGAAATGAGTTTCATATAGTAGTACATGCTAAACCTGTATTGTGTCTGCTTGTTTCTTCTTTTAGAATGCTGACAGAATATTGGGGAAGAGTGCCTTATTAAGCTATGGTAAAGGAAGTAATGCAGATAAGGTTCAGGATAGTGTGACATCCTTGTTGGTCTCCAACAGAGCTGATAAAACAGCTAAGGAAGACTATCTTGAAGATAGTGAGACAACCCCAAAGTTTTGTCCTGGTTTAGTGTTCGAGCTACTGGCCACTACCGCTTGCACAAGCTATACAAACTCACTGTCTGAATCAGTTCGGTTTCTTGAGTCTCAACTACAAGCTGAAAGACATCGATCAGCTGTGCTGCGACAAGAAGCGGAATGACTGCGGAAGTCCTTGGAGCATTCAGATGCATACTTTCTGGTGCAAGCGTTGAAGGATTTTAGCGCCAAACAGGACAAAGCTAATAAGATTGCTAAGCTTATTGCCAGCATGGTGGATACCCAGGATAACGTTTCTTGAGCTCTTCTGAAGTTGTTTCATTTATGGACTTGTTTTGCTGCCGCGTTTATTTGCACTGGTAGCCAATTTAGATGGCTAGTGTATGTAATATGCTGCTTTGTTCCCTATATTTGCACATGTGGCAAACTTTGATGCCCAGTGGATGTAATATGTGTAATAGCCGTAATAGCCTAGTGTTAGTTCATTGCTTATTTATTTCCTTATTGTCTTGTTTCGTTGTTTGCTTGTAGTCATTGTAGTTATTTTTCCGCGTTTTTCTAGTGGCCACAATAACCATGGCAACACACGGACTGTTGTGACCATGGTCCTGCTACCTGCGTAGTGACCATGGCCCTCCACGGGCTGTACGATCCATGGGCCTTCCACGGGCCGTAGCATCCATGGGCCTTCTACGGGCCGTAGGATCCATGGGCCTTCTACAGGCCGTAGGATGCATGGGCCTTCTACGAGGCGTCTCATCTATGGGCCTTCTACGAGGCGTCTCATCTATGGGCCTTCTACGGGCTGTATAATCGTTTCGCCAAACATGGGTCATACTATTTGTGGACCAATGATGGACCGCAAAATTGGCCGTAAACGGGCTAGAGTGGAAATCATCTGTTTTATGGCCTGACCATAATGGGCTGTTAATAGGCCGTAATTGATTACGCTACAGAAACAGCCCAACGTGTTAATGGGCCACAAGTAGGTCGACTGTAAGCACGGGCTGAATTTGGCCCACAAGCTGAACAGGCCAGTAACATACCGTAAGTAAACGAATTCTAGAAATGAGCCCAAGAATAAATGGGCCCATAGAAGGCTGAAAGTTGACACGGGCTGGAAACGGCCGACGGACTAATGGGCCGCTATTGGGTATAAAGCGATAAACTGTTCATTACGGGCCAGTTTCACCACGGGCTGTTAATGGGCCAAGATTTACAAAGGGCTTCATATGGGCAGAAAGACGTCATGGGCGAGACATGTGCCGGAAGTTACAACAGGCTGGAATCATACTGGACGGCCCAAATGACGCTACTGGGCCTAATTCGGGTAAGCCGTAATGGGTCGTGACCTAGCGGGCTGTATATGGGCTATATGCTAACAGGCCGTTAACAAGCTTCCTGTGGGCCGGCTCGCTACCTCTTTAACCAAGTCAAACGGGCCAGCCTTTTCATCGGAATGTGCCTCTGTTGGGTCGTGCCACGTGTCGATGTATCATAGGCGCCTCCTGTCCAGTGAGTGTATGACATCTGTCCCAGCGGTGAGCCAACACGTGTTTCCTCCGGCCAATGAGAATTTTACACGTGAAAAATCCCCATTGGTCCGGGCTGTTAATGGGTTATCGGATACAAAACCGGACCTGATAGCTTAACGGCGACCCATCACGGTGGATGCCACGTGTCGGTCACCCTTGACGAAAGCACTTCCATGACGCTCCCTTATCGTCATGGAAATGGACACTTCTGTGATGATAATTTTGGTAATGTCATGAAACACTTCTACGATAGCACAGGTATGACTATCTTAATTTTGTCATAAAATCGGCATGGATGTACATGCATGACAGAAAACGTGACCTACTATGACAAACACGTATCATCACGGAAGTGTTTTTGTTTGTAGTGTGAGTTTTGTGAGGCGTGTTTGATTCCACATGAGGGCAGCCCTGTAGATCCACATCTTCATGACTTTGCGGATTTATATCTGAAGTCACTATGGGGGGAGAGAGGAGTTTCTAAGGCTAGAGTTGATAGTTTACATTTTTCTAGTTTTGCTTTACTATTCCTTATTTGCCGGGAGGTGTTTGACTGGATTGTGGGAGAGTGGATCACTTAGCTCGCCTGACCCTACTATTTTGTGCCATGCTCTTTATAGTGATAGAACTTTTAGTTTGGGTGATATGATTGCTCAACGGTTACATACTAACCGCTTGAAGGGAGTCATTTATGGTGGCATTTATGCTTCTCACCTCGCTAGACATTTTGAGATTCTTATTAGGCATGATGAGGTTGAGTAGAAGCTTTTACCTATCAGACATCTTGATTACACCAGCATGGTTGGGCATGACTTTATTAATAATGGCACGTCACGATTTCTATATAACTTGGTTTTTTAGTCAGGGCACTCGTGAGACTATTACCCTACCTGCACCTTCTTTGTTCAATCTTTCTTTAGGAAGGTACACTATTATGCCCGCAGACATTTATGCTTATTGCGGCTTGGTGCCGCCCCAAGTGGACGAGCCTGAGCCAGCACCTGAGCCTGAGGCGGCCACGAAGCCTATTTACCAGTGGGATCCTCAGGATCCCGTTTATCAATGGGACCCGCAGGAGCCTCAGCACTATCCTAGAGAGGGATACTTCTAACCGTGGCCATAGGCCAACTTAGGCCAAAAGCCTAAGATTGGGGGAGTACGTATTTCTTGCCGACATTACATTCATGTACCACACATTCATTCTAGTTGTCGGTGTTCATCCTTTTTCACTGTATATCCATGTTAGCTTTACTTTCGCTTTCTTCTTGTGAGCTTGAAAAACATTGAAAATCCAAAAATATTTCTCGCTTCTTTTTGGTTTTTCTTTCTTATTTAGTAGAATGTGGTACTAAAAGGAAAACCCAAAAAGATTTATCGTTCTTCTTTTGCTTGTCGGGAGCTTTCTCGTGTAAATAGTTTTTCTCGTTTTCGTTTTCTTCCCTTCGTTAATTTGCTTTCTTCAGAAATGGAAAACTCCAAAAACATTTCAGTGTGTTTCTCTAAAACTATTTTATTTTCTTTGAGTTGTCATAAGGAGAAGGCCACGATGAAACTGTTGAGTGGCTCTCATATGAATTACTGATGATCTAACAAAGGGTCCATTTTACCTTGTCCTCTCCTTTGAATAAAATGTTTGCGCATTCCAGCTTAGTCCACGGCACACTTGCACTATTATTATTTTCATATCATTCAGTCGTTCAAGTGAAAGGCAATAATGAAAATGATTTGATGAAGTGATTGAGGTGAAGAAAAGCTTGTATGAACTCCTCTTGTTTTTTTGTAAATATGTTTAGCTCATTGTTCTTGATTCAGCTTATTATGAGTAAATATGTTTGTGATGAAAATTAGAGATTATAGTTACTCATGCCATGCTTAAATAGCTAGGAGTGGACAATGATTTATCTTCAGCGTCAACATGCATTAAGATGGTTATGATGTAGTATGATAGTATAGTATCTCCCTCTGAATGATTAGAGTGACTTGACTTGGCACATGTTCATGCATGTAGTTGATTCAAAACCAACATAGCCTCCACAATATTTATGTTCATGGTGTTTGATATCCTACTCATGCTCGTATTCAATGTTAATTATTCTCAATGCATGTTTATGACCGTTTTCGCTCTCTAGCTAGTCGCTCCTCAATCTATTTGCTATCATTCGCCTGTACCAAACAGTAATACTTCTTGTGCATCCAAATCCATAAACCCAAAGTTGTTCCAGATGAGTCCACTATATCTACCTATATGTGGTATTACTCTGCCGTTCTAAGTAAATTTGCATGTGCCACCTCTAAACATTCAAATAAGCATTTGTTTTGTGTGCCTGTACCACTCATGAAGCAACAGGGGTGGTCATTATCTTCCATGCTAAGCAGATTATTCTCATGTTAAGTGTTTATTCACTTGTCCTTGCATGAGAGGGGCTGGTATTCGGGATGCCCAGTCCCATGATCAAATCACAAAATAATGAAACAAAATCCCTTAGAAATTCGACTAGCCATGGCTTGTGTTTGTTGGCTGGGGAGGTAAACTTTACCTTTCTGCTTTGGAACCACTGCTAATGTTTTTAGCATGGAAGATATTGAAAATTCGCGGTTGTGTTGTTGACAAGAAAGGCATACCTCCCAAAATTCTCGGTTGTGTTGTTGACAGGACAGGTTTGTAGAAGTTTTTCTTTATCACTTTCAGTTTGTCAACTGAATTGCTTGAGGACAAGCAATGAGTTAAGCTTGGGGGAGTTGATACATCCCAAACGTATCTAATTTTCCAAACACTTTTTCTCATTTGAATGATTTGAATGGAAATAACCCGGATTGATGCTGTTTTTGGCAGAATTGCCATGATGTTGTTTTTGTATAGAAATAAAAGTTCTCTGGTTGAGCTGAAAATTTATGGAGAATTATTTCAGAATATACAAAAAATATTGGCAATGAAAATTAACAAAGGGGGACACCAAGGCGCCACAAGCCTGGGGGGCGTGGCCATCCCCCTCCCCACCCAGGGCGTGCTTAGCAGGCTTGTGGGCCCCTGGCAGCTCCTGCAACCCTAACTCCACCTCCATAAGTACCTATTCATCAAGAAAAAAATTGGGGAGAAGGAATAATCACATTTTATGATACGGAGCCGCCGCCACCTCCTGTTCTTCATCGGGAGGGCTGATCTGGAGTCCGTTCTAGGCTCTGGGGAGGGATATTTGACGCCATCGTCATCATCAACCTTCCTCCATCACCAATTTCATAATGCTCACTGTCGGGAGTGAGTAAGTCCTTCGTAGGCTTGCTATATGGTGATGGGTTGGATGAGATTTGTCATGTAATCGAGTTAGTTTTGTTAGGGCTTGATCCCTAGTATCCACTATGTTCTGAGATTGATGTTGCTATGACTTTGCTATGCTTAATGCTTGTCACTAGGGCCCAAGTGCCATGATTTCTAATCTGACCCCTTTATGTTTTCACGAGTATGTTTGAGTTCTTGATCCTATCTTGCAAGTTGTATTCACTTATTACGTGTTATGATCCGCATACCCCAAAGTAACAGAAATTGGGATTCTTTCCGATGATTACCATAGTTTGAGGAGTCCATGTATTCACTATGTGCTAATGCTTTGTTTCGGTTCTCCATTAAAAGGAGGTCTTAATATCCCTTAGTTTCCTTATGGACCCTGCTGCGATGGGAGGAAAGGACATAAGATTTCATGCAAGTTCTTATCGCAAGCACTTATGACTATATACGGAAAACATGCCTACATTACATTGATGAATTGGAGCTAGTGCTATGTCGCCCTAGGTTATGTCTGTTACATGATGAATATAATCCGGCATAATTATCCATCACTGATCCAATGCTTACAAGCTTTTCCCTTATTGATCTTCACTAAGTTACTATTGTTGTTGTTGTTACAATCACTATAAAACTAATAATGTTACTGCTACCATTGTTGTTGCTACTGTTACCACTGCTACCAAACTATCATATTATTGTGCTACTGAATACTCTGATGTAGATATTTAGTTCTCTAGGTGTGGTTGAATTGACAACTCAACTGCTAATACTGGCAAATATTCTTTGGCTCCCCTTGTCTGGAATTAGTAAATTTGGGACTCTATCCTCAAAAACTGTTGCGATCCCCTATACTTGTGGGTTATCAAGGGTGCTGCAGAGGAAGAGGAGGGTGGCGCTGGATCATCGGAGGAGGCGTCCTCCATTTGTGTGTCCCCCGGCTGCCTGTCAGCCTGACAGTCGGCAGCAATGGCATCCATGGCCTTCTTCTGCTCCGACGTAAGCCCGTCCCAGAGAGCTTTGGTCGCAGAGGGATCCATTGCAGGGACTGGTGTGGAGAGGGATAACTGTGGCTATGGTCAGGGCACCGGGGCAGCGATTTATATAGCATCGATGGGCGGTAGAGGTACGGACGCATGGCGCCGGAGGAGATGTCTCGGCAACCGCATGCTATCAATTCGGATAGCAGATAGAGAGACGAGTGGTCGGTGTGTCGTATGAACGCGCGGCGGTCGCCCGCCACAGGAAGGGGCGCGGGCGACGCTCTCTCGACCAGCGCGCCACTTCAATGCCGGCGTCAGTGAGCGGTCATGTCCGCTCTGGCTGGGCATGAATGCGGGCGCTGAATGAAGACGCGCGGGAGGAGGAGGGGTTTTTTGTGGGCCAGGGCGGCCAAAAGCAGGCTTGGGGTCGGTCCGGATTCCCGTAAACCTCCCCCACTTTTTGTCTCCGGATTGTAGGAGAAATCACGTCTGGACGGTGCCACTGAGTGATACAGGCCCGCATTGGATGGCTTCCGCAGTCCAGAGAGCGGTCTGGACCACTGCGGGGGGTTTGCGGGTCGGCATTGGAGATGCCCTTAGTAATAGCAAACAATGATAACAAATCATGAAGAGTCGATGATCATGTTGCGTCCAGTCACCAACTTGGATCTAGATCTCCCTTTTATGTTTCTTTTTGTTAGAAGATATTTGTACCTTCTATCTTTTCTAGCACGACATGCATATATACCTGAAGTAAAATTCGCTTATAGATAGGTTGATTGTATATACTTGAAGTAAAATTGGCTTATATATAGCTGCTAGGTTGATTCAATCTGCTTGTGTTGAACAAGTGGAGCAGTGCATCACATGCTGGCAATGCTCACCTCCTACTTCCAATCTTCACTTATTCAAGAAGCAGCCATATTAGCTGCTACGGAGGAGATCAGGTCAGTTTGGTGTGACTATTTCCCATGGCAAAGTAACTAAGCACGCCTTACTATGAAAAGGCAACCTTGATGTAGGGTTCCTACTCTTGCGTACCCAGTTAGGGTTTACTAGTCCCTTTGCATCGTCACGATGAGGACATCTGACCGACTGCAAACCTGAGATCGCATCCAACGTACCTGTCAGGATTGAGATCAGATTGCTTTCCCCTCGTGAGAGCATGGGTCCTCCCATCGCAGGAGAGGCCATGGCTTCTGACGGGCATGCTTCAGCGGGCGGCGGCCGCCTAGTAGAGGAGAAGGATAAGATTGATGACCTACTGGAGAACCTCCACCTGTATGGAGAGGTAGATGAAGAGATAAATATTGAGGATGCTTTTGATGACCTAAAAGCAGCGGCATGGTGGACCGCTATCGCTGGGCTCTATACGACTAAACCGTTTAGCCAGAATTCTTTCATCCAAACTATGAAGTTTGCATGGCAGCCAGACAGAGATGTCAGAAACAGGCCAATTGACGCAAATATCTTCATGGTTCAATTCCAGTGCATTGGAGATTGGAAACAATCAATGGAGGAAGGACCCTGGATCTTTAGAGATGTTGTTGTTCTGCTGAAGGACTATGATGGATTTTCAAAGATTGATACCTCAGATATGAATCACATAGATGTGTGTTTTAGGGTCATGAAGATCCCTAACAGTCTTATCAATACCGCTATGGCAAAAATTGTGGGAAAGAAAGTGGGACAGTACATAGCTTTAGCACCTAGAAATTTCATGGGGGATTTTATGAGACTATGTGTGAGACTGTAAATGTAGAAACCGCTCAAGAGAGTGGTGCAAATTACTCTATAGAGAGACAAACCCCGGGTCAAATACTAGGTGAGGTATGAGAAGATACTGAGGTTTTGGAAAGCTTGCGGGGTGATGGGACACAAATACACAGAATGTGGGGATGGACTTTGGGAGGAGAAGGATTTGGAGTGGGGTGATTGGATGCTTGTGTAGCCACCTCGTAGAACACATCATGAACAATCTAAAAACACCCGTGGGAGAGGAAGGTGGACTAGTGGAGGACGTCATGGTAACAGGGAAGAGGATGAGGATCCTGACCCTGGTAAAAACTCGCAGGCGGGCAATACACTAATGCTGATTGACCCAAATCCACTAAACACACTACCAATGGGAGGTGGTGGAGAAAATAATTCTAGTAACAACTCTGGGAAAGAGGCCCAAGTGGCACATATTGTGCAAGCTCTTGTGAATAAAATTATAACCCCAATTTCACCTAGCAATATTCAGGAGAAGAAGAGGCTTCGAAAGAATTCAGAGGGCAGTGATGGTCAACAAAAAGCTTGGCGGGTTCCCTATTGGAACCTGCCCAGATGCAATGAAGCTTATGTGTTGGAATTGTCGGGGTATGAACAAATCCCCTGTGGTTCATGCGCTGCAGGGAATCCAGCAGCGGGTTCATCGAGATGTGTTGTTCTTGCCTGAAACACATCTAAGTAAGGCTAAGGCAAGAAACTTAATGTGATGATTAAAGTTTGATGAGATGGAAGTTCATGAAAGTGATGGTCAAAGTGGGGGACTTTTGATGATGTGGAAGAGTGAGGTCAATATTACTTCATGCAAGAATCATCCTAACTATATTGATATTAGGATTGATGAACTATCTGACACGGGGTGGCGGTTCATAGGTTTCTATGGGGAACAAAGAGGAGACCGCAAGCACTTGTTATGTGACTACGTTCGAGAGCTACATGGGATGAACAATCTCCCATGGATCATTGGTGGGGATTTTAGTGAGATACTCTTTGGAAACGAGAAATAAGGAGGTAATGTTCGTCCTTGCAGATGTATGCAAGGATTCAGGGATGCACTAAATTTCTACTCCCTTGAAGATCTTGGACATAATGGAGACATATACACATGGAGGAAAGGAAGGATTAGGGAAAGGCTTGATCATATAGTTGGCAACCAATTGTGGAAATCTATGTTTCCAATGCATGGGGTTTTGCATGAAGAATTTGGCAAATCTAATCACAGACCAATAATTATGGACACAATGGTGCATAGAATAGGAAGCCGATGGGGTAAAATAGATTTGAAGCTTGATGGCTTCGTGAGGATTCGGTAGATAAAATTGTTTAGTCGGCATGGGATCGAGCAAACGTTGATCCAAATGCATCGTTGGTTAAAAAAAATTGGATGGTGTCCATAGGTCGCTACACTGGTGGGATTGAAGTTCTTAGACGACCGCACACTAGGCTGCGCGAGCTACATAAAGATCTAAATGAGCTACTCTCAGGCCCCTTATCAGATTATGTTGTGGCGAAACAAAAGGAACTTCAGTTAAAAATTAAGGATTTGCTGGAAAAAGATGAACTATTCTACGCTCTGCGTGGAAGAGTGGACTGGCTGCATTTTGGCAACCAGAACACATCTTACTTCCAAAATTTTGCTTCGGCGTGGTGTAAGACAAATTTTATCAATAAGCTTAAAGCTAAAACAGGGGCTTGGATGGAGGAAGAGGACCAGATGGCTGCATCTGCAGCAAGTTATTTTGAACATTTGTTTGCTACAAAGGTCCAAAATCCTAGTCAAGACACTATATCCAAAATCCAGCCTAGGATCAGTCAAGGGATGAATGATGCTCTTAATGCCTCGCATACACGGGAGGGGGTAAAAAGGCATTATTTAATATAGGCGGTTAAAAGGCACCAGGGCCGGATGGACTTCACGCAATTTTTTAGAAATTTTTTGGCATATTATCGATGAAGCTCTAACTGATGAAGTCTTGCTTGCTATCAACACAAAGAAAATTCCGAAGTCTTGGAATGACACCACAATTGTGCTTATCTCAGTTTAGACCCATTAGCTTGTGTAACGTAGTTTACAAAGTTATTTCTAAGCTCCTAGCTGCAAGACTTAAACTACCGCTACCAGAGATCATTTCACCTATGCAAAGCTCCTTTGTGCCAGGATGGCTAATCACTGATAATTTCCTTGTGGCCTATGAGTGTTACCATTCTATTAAAAATAAAAAACAGGCATTTTTGGCACTTGTGCGGTGAAGTTGGATATGCATAAAGCATATGATAGAGTGGAATGGAAATTTTTGGAGTTGGCAATGTTGCAAATGGGCTTTTCTTCTAAATGCTTGAACCTAATTGTGGAGTGTGTTTCATTAGTAAGATACAAAGTCCGATTGAATAATACGTTATTAGACATCATTACTCCATCAAGAGGGCTCCGTCAGGGGGACCCTCTTATCACCTTATTTATTTTTACTATGTGCGGAGGGACTGTCAAGCCTTATTTCTCATGAAGAAAATCTGGATGGTGTGAGAGTATGTAGAATAGCTCCTTCTATATGACACCTTTTGTTTGCAGATGACTCCCTTATTCTCATGAAAGCTACTGCTGGTAATGTCAATAGCTTGAAAAGATCCCTACATGAGTACCACTATGCTTCTAGACAACTAGTAAGTGAGGCCAAGTCTATTTTTTAGTCCTTGCACAACAAAGGAGGCAAAGGTGGAAGATCACCGAAAAATACTTGGGGCTCCTACCCATAGTTGGGGTGGACAGAACGGAATGCTTCCAGTTTCTTATTGATAGAGTTGCAAAATTGTTATGTGGGTGGAAGGAAAAAATGTTGTCTTTTGGTTGGTAAGGAGACACTTATCAAGTCTATCATTCAGGCCATACCAACCTATGCTATGTCATTTTTCAGGATCTCCAAGAAGATTTGTAAAGGAATAATATCGGTAATCTCCCAATTCTTGTGAGGAGATGATGACCAATAGAAGCATATGCACTGGTTTGCATGGCGGAAAATGTGTGTGCCAAAACGACGGGGAGGTATGGGTTTCAAAGACTTGGAAAGTTTTAATTTGGCTATGCTCTCAAAACAATGTTGGAGATTGCTCTCCGAGTCAAATTTGTTGTGTGCCCAAGTGCTTCGCGTGAAGTAGTACACCCCGGGATACTTACTAAACCGTGAACTGAAGAAGGGGAGTTCTTACACGTGGCAAAGCTTATGGTCATGCATAAAACTTTTAAAAGAGCGCACATTTTGAAACGAGATATGGGAACAACATTGATATTTGGGATGATTGTTGGGTCCCAAGTAGTCCAAATAAGAAGATCTTGAGCAGGAGGGGAAACATTGAGTTTACTAAAGTTCCTGAGCTGATTGACCATGAGGCCCAAGTATGGGACGAAGCACTAATCAGAGAACTTTTCTGGGTTGTTGATGCTGAGAGGATTCTGAAAATTCCATTGGCGATAGGGATGATGGACAATTTCGTGTCATGGCATCACAATAAAATGGGTATATTCACCATTAAGTTCAAGCCCAGTCTGGAAGGCGCTATGGGATTTGAACATTCCGGCTAAGGTTAAAATACGCTGGTGGCGAGCTCTATATGGTGCAATTCCATGCTTTGGTGTGCTTGCAAATCATCATATTAAGAGGTTAAGTGAATGCCCTATCTGCACAATTGATTGCGAAAGTATAAACCACATTTTCTTCAAATGCCCAAAAGTGAAAGAAGTATGGTTATACCTGGGAATGTCAAACATTATTTAGGAGGCCTGTTTTGCAGAGGTTGGCGTGATCGGGCCACTTGACCGTCTCCTATTAGATGATAATGAAGCACCCCTGCTTACAGGAGTTCGAATATGTGACCTGGTAGCTGTTACTTCATGGTATACATGGTGGGAAAGAAGAAAATTCACTAGAGAAGCTCTGCAAGCACCAATGGAAGTGACTCAGGCCATCTCAGCCCTAGTCTTGAATTATGCCCGAGTGAAAAACTAAAAAATGTGAAAGGTTGGAGTAAGCCACTCGAATTTTTTAAACTGAACGTGGATGCAGGTTTTGACGAGGATCAGGGCGGACAAGGGTGATTATTAGTGATTGTACGGGTATCCCGCTTGCTGGTGGCAGCTGGAGCCTTCCATATATTGATTCCCCTTCGACTGTTGAAGCTTGTGCTCTTTGGGATGGACTAACCATAGCAGGAAATATTGGGTGCAACGGGTTGCTAGTTGAAAGTGACTGTATGGAAATTGTGGAAGTCATGCAGAATGGCGGTAATTCCCTAGGTGTGACAGCAGCTATATACGAAGAGTGTACTTTCCTGTGTTGTAGCTTTACTCGTGTAATTTTCTCTCATTCTCCTAGAGAAGCAAATTGACCAGCTCATAGTTTAGTGAGATTTAGTGAGGGGAATTTTCTGTTAGGAAAGCAACTTGTATTCCCATGAGGCCATAGGCCGATATATATACATGTACAGATGTGAAACACATGCAGGAAACCCCTTATACAACGGGATAAATACAAAGGGGTACATGACTTATAATATAACTCTAACACCCCCCCCCCTCAAACTCATGGTGGATGAACAACACTGAGTTTGGAGAGATAAAAGCCATGTTGTGCTCTAGTCTGGGCCTTCGTCAGGAAATCCGCCAACTGTAACTCGAAAGGCACATACTGAAGAGCAATAACCTGATCCTGCACACCAGCGCGTACATAGAAAGCATGAACACCAATATGATTGGTGAGCTCATGCTTCACAGAATCGCGCGCAATGCTAATAGCACCTGTACTGTCAGATAAGAGCGGAGTCGGTGTAGTGACAGAAACACCAAAATCCTAAAGTAACCACCGTAACCAAGTCACCTCTGCCGTCAAAAGAGCCATTGCTCGCAACTCAGCCTCGGCACTCGAACGGGAAACTGCAATCTGTTTCTTCGTCTTCCAGGCAATGAGAGAACCACCAAGAAAAACACAGTAAGCAGAAAGTGAACGGCGATCTGAAGGATCACTAGCCCACGTAGCATCCGAATAAGCCTGAAGCTGTAAAGAACTAGAGCGAGGAAAGAATAGACGGTGAGAGATTGTGCCCCGAAGATATTAGAGAACACGAAGGAGATGACTATAGTGGACCGATGTGGGAGCGGAGACGAACTGACTCAGAATACGAACCGGATAAGAGATATCTGGACGAGTGACAGCTAGATAGACAAGACTGCCAACAAGATGACGATAATGCGTCGGGTCAGGGAGGGGATCACCATCAGTAGCACGGAGGTGAACATTGAGCTTCATAGGAATCTCAACAATGCGTTCGTCAGTAAGAGCAGCACGAGCAAGAAGATCTTGGATATACTTTTCCTGGGATATAAAAAAGCCATCAGAGGTAGAAGAGACTTCAATCCCAAGAAAGTAGCGAAGATGGCCAAGATCAGACATAAGAAACTGCTCACTAAGACGGGCCTTTACAAAGGCAATATACTCGGGGGTCATCCCCAGTGATGACCATGTCATCAACATAGAGAAGAAGAAGAGTCCGGCCACGAGGAGAAAGGTGAATAAACAATGCTGGATCATGAGCACTTGCTAAAAAACCAACAGCAGTGACCACAGAGGCAAAACGCTCAAACCAGGCATGGTGGGCTTGCTTAAGGCCATAGAGAGAGCGACGAAGACAACAGACCATGCCATCAGGAATAGAATACCCAGGTGGTGGCTGCATGTACACCTCCTCACGCAGCTCACCACTAAGAAAAGCATTCTTAACATCAAGCTGAGATATAGACCAGTGGCGTGCAGAGGCAACGGCAAGAAGTGTACGAACAGTGGTCATATGGGCCACAGGAGCAAAAGTCTCGTCATAATCACAACCATGCTCCTGCTGAAAACCACGAGCCACAAGACGAGCTTTGTGACGCTCAAGAGAACCATCAGAGTGAGTCTTAACCTTGTATACCCACTTACAAGTGATGGGACGGACTCCGGGAGGAAGGGAAACAAGATCCCAGGTACCAGTGCGTTCAAGAGGAGCAATCTCCTCTGCCATCGCAAACTGCCATTCAGGATGAACAACAGCCTGACGATAAGAAGTCGGCTCAAGAACAGCAGCACCAACAGTGGGAAATCCAAAGCGATCAACAGGCAGACGAGGACGAGAACGCAAGCCATAAGTAGGCTGAGAGGAAGATGACGACACATCCACGGAGGCATCCACAGGACGTGAACGACGAGTGTAATACTGAGGAAAAGATGGAACAATAGAAGGAGGAATTGCCAAGGTAGAGTCGAGGGGTGGCGACAAAGAAGTCACCGGAGATGAAGGTGTAGAATCCGGTGACATGCTAGACAAGGAGACCGTGGAAGATGGTGGCAGCAAATCGACTAGAGGTGGGGAAGCAGAGGGAGCGGAACAAATAGGCACAGGCTCGACGGGGGTGATACCAGTCAGGAAAAGTGAGGAAAGAGATATCCTCCACTGAAAAGGTCGAGGAAGATGGGCATGGGTAGAAGGGACGAGACTCACCAAAAGTCACGTCTCGAGAGATACGCATCCGACGACCGATAGGATCCCAACAACGATAGCCCTTATGCTCATCACTGTAGCCTAAGAAGACACACTCAACAGACTAAGCGGTCAGTTTGGTGCGTTCGCGAGGAGCAAGAAGAACATAGCAAACACAACCAAACAAGCAAAGCATCGAATAATCGGGAGAACGATCAAAAAGACGCTCGAAAGGAACACCGCCCTGTAGAGCAGCGGAAGGCTGGAGATTGATAAGATAGGTGGAGGTGGAGATGGCCTCAGCCCAAAAATGAGGCGGGAGAGAGGCAGCAATCAGCAATGCATGAGCCGTCTCAAGAAGATGACGATGCTTTCGCTCAGCCACACCATTATGAACATGAGCACCAGGACAAGAGAATTGAGAGAGAGTGCCTTCCTCAGCAAGAACACCACACAACATCTTAGAGATATACTCGCCAGCAGAGTCAGCACGAAAAACACGAATGGGTGAAGAGAACTGAGTATGAAGCATGGCAGCAAAACGCTTATAAATAGACAACACCTCACTACGAGAAGTCATGAAATAAAGCCATGTGTAACGAGAGAAGTCATCTATGAAAATAATGTAGTATTTATGACCACCTTTCGAAGTGAAAGGAGCCGGACCCCATACATCAGAATGGACTAAATCAAAAGGACGCTTAGACACTGACTCACTATGTGAATATGGTAACTGAATCTGCTTGCCAAGACGACAACCCTAACACTCTAAAGAGACATCTCCTGAGACAGACCCCAGAAGGCCTCGACGAACTAAAGACGACAACTAAGAGCCACACAGATGACCAAGTCGATGATGCCACTGCTTGAAGGAACCAGTAACAGAGGCGACTGAAGCGGAGGAACTGGCATAGTGGTGGCAGCAGAAGGAACATGAAGCCAGTCCAACTCCCAAAGACCCTGAGAATCACGGCGGCGAGGGCCAGCCCCAACTAGAGTGTGTGTGCGACGGTCCTGGACAGAACAAGAGTCAACATCAAGGATGACGCGACAACCAGAATCAGTAAGTTGACCAGCAGAAAATAGATTCATGGTAAGTCGAGGAATATGAGCAACATCAGGAACAGAGTAAGAAGGAGTGGTAAGAGTGCCTCTACTAATGACAGAAAGTGGAGTACCATCAGCAGTGAGGACATGAACAAGAGAATCTAGCGAGCGAAGAGAGGACAAAATGGAAGAATGAGAAGACATATGAAAAGAAGCTCCAGAGTCCAGAACCCATGGGGATGTACCTGACTGTGTAGAGGGTGATTGCTCAGTGCGGGAAGCATCAGTCACAGAACCAGCAGTACCCGTCGAGGAAGAACCTGAAGCCGCGAGCAGACGCTTAAGTCTCAGAATATCCTGCTCAGTCAAAGTAATGGCTGAAGCTGTCGAGGTGGATGACAAAGTCCCTGAAGATGATGATCGCGCCTTGCGTAGGTGTTTCTTCTTCGTGTAGCACTGAGACTGAAGATGACCATCATTGTTGCAGTAGTTGCAATGTGGACGGGGGCGACCTGAGCCTCCAGAAGGAGTGGGCAAGAGCGGCGGTGCACTCGAGCGAGAAGGGGTCGGTGCAGCAGGTGGCTGTAGCGACCAGACCTCAAACAGTCTGATCTCTATGCTCCGATGTCATCCCTGGATCAGTAATGCTGACACCACATAATACTCAGCAGATTTATAACAGAGTAGCAATCACACACTTATTACATCGAGTGTCTCCATAGAGAACTTATTGCAATAAATATGGCTTAAGGCCATCTAATAACGATAACAGCGGAAGGCTTGGAAGATAAGTGAGTCCATCAACTCCAACAGCATCACTGAGTATAGAACCACGACCTAAAAACTCCTTAATCGTCGTCTGAAAAGTCTGCAACATTAACATTGCAGCCCGAAATGGGTCAGCACATGGAATATGCTGGCAATGTAACACATAGAGAGTAATGGAATGAAACAGCTATACTATATGCATATTTGGCTGGTGGAAAGCTCTATGGTTACAGTTTTGCGTAAAGCCAATTTTTTCCTACTTCAAAGAAATAGATTTATTTAACTATCATGGTAGTTGTTAAACATTGAGAATGGTTGACAGCATCCTCAATCCCAATTAAGCATCATCATTAAACACAACCCAAAAAAATTAATTTAGAGTAACATGTTGAGATTCACATGATAATCCAGGTACTAGATACTCAAGATGTCCATAACCGGGGACACGACTAACCATGATTAGTTTATTACACTCTGCAGAGGTTTGCGCACTTTTCCCCACAAGACTCGATCGCCTCCGTTTGGTTTCTCGCACTACATGGTGTTTGAGAAGACGGATGACCGAGACATAGTCTTTCAGAAGCGCTAGCACCTTACGATCGGGTAGACCGTACCACCTACATCCCCTACATCTGCTAGTCTACCACTTTAAGAGTTCGCACAACTTATTCAACTATGCTAGAGCCCATAATAGCTTGTGGCTGCACACGGAAGTTTCTAGTATGAATAGTCTCATGATCCCTTTGAGCATGGGTGGCGGTCCAAAAGAAAGCAGGCAAGTCCTGGAATACCCAGGTGCCTCAATCCTCCCAAATGTGTGTTTAAGTTGCCACCTTAGTTAAACCATTAATTAACAAACTCACATCTGTCATGGATATCACTCACCCAATCCACGTCTACTAGCATAGCATGGCATAATAAGCAAACGTAGAAGTAACTCCCAAATGTTTGATAATAAACAGGTGATAGGTACTACCTCAACTACTTCCCATCCCACAATTTAATTAGATCCTAATCATGCAATGTGTGAGGATTGATCTAATGCAATAAAACTGGGTAGTAGTAAAGGTATGATTAAAGTGTTACTTGCCTTGCTGATGATCCGCGAAACCTAGAGATTTGAAGTAACAGGCGGCGCACTCTGGGTATTCTATCACAGACAAACAAGCAAGCATACAATAAGTACTCATATAATGCACGAGTAAAACTCAAAGAAGAGATCTAACCAGAAGGTTCAACTTAAGAACTCCGGTTGGCAAAAAGAATCAAATCAAACAAAGCAACGAAAGTCAAACGGCGAAAGAAAACAACTTCATTCTACTAATCTGGATCTAGGGAAAATTTTACAATAGCAAAATCTTGTTTAAGTTGGTTAAACGGATAGAGGGTTTCGAGACGAAACTCCAGGCGCTTGAATCGCCTGAATCCGATAAACGAGCGAAAAGTTATACTAAAACGAAAATTGGATCAGGAATCGCGATAAAAAAATCGCGGATTTAATCCGAGAAAAAGAAAAACGACGAACATTCGCTAGAACGAACGAACGGGCGAACGCTCACTATTTAAATAAACCGGAAAAACCGATCTATTTAAAAAAACGAATCTAAAAAACCGACGGAAAAACCGAACGATTTTTCGAAAAAAAAAGGCGCGGATTTCGAGGCGGCGGCGAACCTCGGGCGGCGTGCGGCGGCGGCGGCTGGCGGCGGCGGCTTGGGGCTGGGACGGCTAGGGTTTGCCCGGGTGGGCTGCCCCAGCTTATAAAGCCTACCCGGGTCGGTGTCCAGGTCGGACACGGCCCGTAGGTCGGTGCGCATTTTTTTTGGGTAGAAGGAAAATAATTACGCGTAGAAGGAAAATAAAAAGAAATACTAAACCGACTCCAAAAATTCCGAAATAAATTTTCACGGGCTTCTAAAATCAAGCCGCACAAGGTGAACATTTATTTGGGACCTAAATGCAATTTTGAAAAACGCACATTTTTCCTATATTCAAATAAAACATCGAAAAACTCTGAAATAAAATCTTAGTTGATTTTATTATTAAATCCTCAATATTTCTTTATTTTGGGAAAGTCATTTTATTCCCTCTCTCATATTTTTGTAATAGAAATAATTGATGATAAAATAAATAAAATCAAATGATCCTATTCTCAAAATTTGAGAAAACTCAAATATGAAAATAACGAAATCCCCAACTCTCTCCGTGGGTCATTGAGTTGCTTAGGATTTCTAGGATCAACCAAAATGCAAAATAAAATATGATATGCAATGATAATCTAATGTATGACATTCCAAATTGAAAATTTGGGATGTTACAAACCTACCCCCCTTAAGATGAATCTCGCCCTCGAGATTCGGGTTGGCTAGAAAATAGGTGGGGGTGGTCCTTGAGAAAATCTTCCTCTCATTCCCAGGTGGCTTCATCCTCTGTGTGGTGGCTCCACTGAACCTTGCAAAACTTGATAACCTTGTTGCGGGTAACTCGGCTGGCAAACTCGAGGATCTTAAATGGTTTCTCCTCGTAGGTCAAATCATTATCCAACTGAATAGTTTCCAATGGCACTGTGTCTCTCAATGGTATGTCAGCCATCTCCGCATGACACTTCTTCAACTGGGAAACGTGGAACACATCATGAACTCCTGACAATCCTTCGGTCAATTCCAACTTGTAGGCCACTTCTCCCATATGCTCCAAAACTCGATATGGTCCTACAAATCGTGGCGCTAACTTCCTTTTAACTCCAAAACGCTTTGTTCCCCGAAGTGGAGATACTCGAAGATAAGCTCTATCTCCGACTTTGTAAATTGTCTCCTTGCATTTAGAATCTGCATAACTTTTCTGCCTGGACTGGGCTATCTTGAGCCTTTCGCGAATCAATTTCACCTTTTGTTCAGACTCTTTAATCAAGTCAGGTCCAAACAACCGGCGGTCTCCAACTTCGTCCCACGATAATGGTGTCCTGTACCTCCTTCCGTACAAAGCTTCGAAAGGGGCCATCTTCAAACTGGTTTGGTAACTGTTGTTGTAAGAGAACTCTGCATATGGAAAATTATTGTCCCAACTAGATCCATAATCTAGCGCACAAGCTCTCAGCATATCCTCCAAAATCTGATTGACTCTCTCGGTCTGTCCATCTGTCTGTGGATGAAAAGCTGTACTGAATTCTAGCCTGGTTCCCAAGGTTTCGTGCAACTGCTTCCAGAACTTTGAGGTAAACTGGGTTCCTCTATCTGATAAGATACTCCTTGGAACTCCATGCAAACATACGATCCTGGTCATGTATATCTTTGCCAACTTAGCACTGGTGTAAGTGGTCTTTACTGGGATGAAATGAGCTACTTTCGTCAATCGATCGACTACAACCCAAATCGAGTCATAGCCTGAACGAGTCCTGGGTAATCCTGTGATAAAATCCATGCCTAGCTTATCCCACTTCCATTCGGGTATCGGCAATGGTTGTAACAATCCTGCTGGCTTCTGATGCTCTGCCTTTACTCTCTGACATACATCACAAACTGCTACATACTCTGCAATATCCTTCTTCATTCTGGTCCACCAGAAAATATCCTTCAGATCCAAGTACATCTTGGTATTTCCTGGGTGAATTGAATACGGTGAGTCGTGTGCTTCTTGCAGTATCAACTTCCTGATCTCCGGGTCATTGGGCACGTAAACGCGGTCTTCAAACCATAGGGTATCGTGCTCATCCTCACGAAATCCCTTAGCTTTTCCTTTGCTAAGTTTCTCCTTAATGGAGGCAATCTCTTTGTCAGTCTTCTGAGCTTCTCTGATTCTATCCATCAAAGTTGACTGAATCTCCAATGCTGCTACATAGCCTCTCGGAACTATTTCCAAACATAGTTCACGAAGATTTTCTGCTAACTCCCTTGGTATTTCTCCCGTCATTAATGTATTGACATGGCTCTTATGGCTTAATGCGTCAGCTACTACATTAGCCTTTTCGGGATGGTAATGCAATCTCATATCATAATCCTTGATGAGCTCCAACCATCTCCTTTGTCTAAGGTTTAACTCCTTCTGTGTGAAGATGTATTTCAAACTCTTATGATCCGTGTACACCTCACAATGATTTCCAATCAGAAAATGTCTCCATGTTTTCAATGCATGCACTATGGCTGCTAACTCCAAATCATGCGTGGCATAATTCAACTCATGAGGTTTCAGTTGTCTTGAGGCATATGAAACAACTCTCTCTTCCTGCATAAGCACTGCTCCAAGTCCTCGACGTGAAGCGTCGCAATACACCTCATAATCTTTGGTCTGGTCTGGCAAAATCAACACTGGTGAGGTAACCAAACGTTTCTTCAACTCCTGGAAACTAGCCTCACATTCCTCCGTCCATATGAACTTGGTATCTTTCTTCAACAACTCAATCATAGGCTTCGCAATCTTTGAGAAATTCTCAATAAATCTCCGGTAGTATCCTGCGAGTCCAAGAAAACTCCGGGTCTCTCCAACTGTTGTTGGGGCTTCCCACTTGGTCACGGTATCAACTTTAGTGGGATCAACTGCTATACCTTCTCTAGATATAACGTGTCCGAGGAATCCTACTTCCTTCAACCAAAACTCACATTTGCTGAACTTGGCATATAATTGATGTTCTCTAAGCTTTCCAAGTACTAGTCGCAAATGTTCCTTATGCTCCTCTTCATTCTTCGAGTAAACCAGGATATCATCAATGAACACTACAACGAACTTATCCAAAAACTGCATAAATACTTTGTTCATCATGTTCATAAAATAGGCAGGTGCGTTAGTCAGACCAAATGACATAACGGTATACTCGTACAGCCCATACCTAGTGGTAAAAGCTGTCTTAGGTATATCCTGTTCTCGAATCTTCAACTGGTGGTATCCTGATCGTAGATTGATCTTGGAAAATATCTTAGCTCCTTGCAATCGATCAAACAGATCATTGATCATTGGTAGTGGGTACTTGTTCTTGATCGTTACTTCATTCAATCCTCGATAATCAACAACCATCCTTAACGATCCATCCTTCTTCTCCACTAGAAGTACCGGCGATCCCCAAGGTGAAGAACTTGGGCAGATATATCCCTTATCCAGTAACTCCTTAATCTGCTTCTTAATTTCCACCAAATCCTTTGCTGGCATCCTATATGGTCTCTTTGATATTGGCCCTGTGCCTGGCAATAGCTCAATCAAAAACTCAATATCTCTATCCGGTGGCATGCCTGGCAACTCCTCTGGAAATACTTCAGGGAAATCCCTTACCACTGGTACTTCCTCCTGCACAACTCCTGTTAGGCAATTTACTTGAGTCCTCTTTGGCACATGCCGGGATACATACTTGATCCTTCTCCCTTCTGGGGTGGTAAGCAAAATTGACTTACTAGCACATTCAATATTCCCTTCATACTTTGATAACCAATCCATGCCTAATATCACATCCAATCCTTGGGATTCCAATACTATTAGGTCTGAGGGAAAAACATAGTTACCAATCCTTAATGGTAACCGATCACACCATAGACTAGCCACATACTCTGCTCCAGGCGAGGTTACTAACATGGGTGACCTAAGGGCTTGGGTTGATAGGTTATACTTATCCACAAATCCCCTTGAGATGTATGAATGCGATGCACCAGTATCAAAAAGAACGAGTGCAGTAAATGACTTAACCAAAAACTTACCTATTACTGCATCGGGCTGAGCTTCAACCTCCTCCACGCTAACGTGGTTCACCTGTCCCCTGTTGAAAGGGTTTGGCTTCTTCCCAGAACTTCCATTGCCATTTTGGCCTTCAGGACATTCATTGGCATAATGTTCGATCTTCTGACACTTAAAGCAAGTGACTTGACTCAGGTCCTTCTTGGCTGGGGTTGATGGGTTGGTGCGATTCTGGCCGTTGCTTCCTCCATTTCCATTACCATTCTTGGTTCCATTGTGATTGTGCGAGCTACCTCCTCCATGGGTATGCTGAAAATGTCCTCCCGGTCTAGGGGTAAAACGTGGCTTCTGCTGAGCTCCTGAAGTGTACTTCCCTTGTCCATACTTCCTCTTGTGATTCTCAATTTGCTGTTGCTTCCCTTCAATCATAAGAGCACGATCTACCAACTCCTGGTAGTTGTTGAAGGTTGCTACCATCAACTGCATGCTCAACTCATCATTCAGTCCTTCCAGAAACTTCTCCTGCTTAGCTGCATCCATAGCGACGTCATCTGGTGCATAACATGCTAACTTACTAAAATCCTCCACATACTGGCCAACTGTCCGTCCTCCCTGGCGCAAGTTGCGAAACTCACGCTTCTTCATGGCCATAGCTCCTGCTGAAACATGTGCAGTATGAAAAGCCTGCTGAAACTGGTCCCATGTGACAGTGTCGACAGGGAAAGTGGCTGTGAAATTCTCCCACCATGATGCTGCGGGTCCTTCTAGCTGATGTGCGGAAAACTTCACCTTCTCCGCATCTGTGCATCCTGTTGTGGTTATCTCCCTAGCTGTCTTGCGGAGCCAATCATCTGCTACTATCGGCTCGGTGCTACTGGAAAATACTGGCGGATTCAGCCTAAGAAAACGGGCTAGTGATCAACAGGTGGTGGTGGTGGTGGTGGGTTGTTGTTGTTGTTCCCCTTGTTTTGATTCTGGACTAGCAACTACATCAATGTGTTCTGCTGCTGGATCAACTGGGTGAGCTCCGGTGGAAAGGCAAATCCGGGGTCACGTCTCGGAGGCATCTGAGGGGTTTTTTAGAAAAGATGAGATGTAAGAATAGAGGGGGTCTAAAGAGAAAACACTACCCATATGCACATGAGACAAAAGCAAACAATTCACTTCATTCAACCAAACAAGGGCATACAATCGATCTATCTATCTCAACAAGTTCTCGGACTACTATATTCACATGGTGGACTACTACTACTGATGAGGTGGTCTACTAGAAATATTCTTCGGTTGCAGACTCCATGATATCTGCTCCAGCTTCATCAACATAGTCATCATCGCTACTATCTGGATCCGAATCGGTGCCGCCGATGATGATGTAGTCTCCCGGGCTAATCTCCTTGGGTTCTTCGTCTTCCTCTACTGGCGTAGGGCCTCCCATAAATATTCCAATCTTCTTGATCAGGTCGTCATTCTTCTCCACCAATACTTCAATTTCCTCTTCATAATCTTCACGTGTAGCCTTGAGTTCTTCCTCCAGTTCCTTGATTCTAGTCTTAGCCTTCTTCAGATCTATCATGTCGGCGCACATCTGGTTCTCCTGTCGTCGAATGTGCTGGTTTAGCTCCTGGATAAAAGCTGCGATTGATCTATCCTTCCTGGTGCTGATCATCTCCCAGTGTTCATCTCGGCGCCCACAAATCTGGTAGATAGTATCCTTGAGATCCTTGCGGTAGACTTCTCCAATGCGTCCCATGGGATGTGAGCTGCCATGCTCTTTCCTAGCCTCCAAGTTGGTGCATCAAAAGAAAACTCTATGGGCTCAGTGACTGGCATGAATGTCCTTCCTGGAACTTGAACTCGAATCATCCAGCGCTCTTCTTCAGGTAAAGTGGCGTTGTAGGTTCCGGTGAAGCTTGGTACTCCTATGTTCAGGTATCTCGTGACTTCCTTCAAGTGACGTCCAAAGGGTGTATCTTTATCCGGTTGCGTGAACTTGTTCCTTGCATCCGCCATCCTAAAGAGTAGAAAAGATGAGAAGTCAGAAGAGGAGAGAGTGAAAAGTGATGTAGGTCTTTTAGCTTAGTGGTCGTGTCCTACAGTCAGCGTGTGCTCTGATACCATCTCTGTAGCGACCAGACCTCAAACAGTCTGATCTCTGTGCTTCGGTGTCATCCCTGGATCAGTAATGCTGACACCACACAGTACTCGGAGGATTTATAGCAGAGTAGCAATCACACACTTATTACATCGAGTGTCTCCATAGAGAACTTATTACAATAAATATGGCTTAAGGCCATCTAATAACGATAAAAGCGGAAGGCTTGGAAGATAAGTGAGTCCATCAACTCCAACGGCATCTCTGAGTATAGAACCACGACCTAAAAACTCCTTAATCATCGTCTGAAAAGTCTGCAACATTAACGTTGCAGCCCGAAACGGGTCAGCACATGGAATATGCTGGCAATGTAACACATAGAGAGTAATGGAATGAAACAGCTATACTATATGCATATTTGGCTGGTGGAAAGCTCTATGGTTACAGTTTTGCGTAAAGCCAATTTTTCCCTACTTCAAAGAAATAGATTTATTTAACTATCATGGTGTGACGCCCAAGACCGGAGCTTCAGATGCCTTCCAGGGTTTCCGGGTTTCGTCGTGTGATTTGTTTGGTTCATTGCATCATGTGCATTGCATCATGTCATCATGCCATCATTTCATAAGTATTTTGCATCTCAACTAAATAAACCGTATGGAATTTCAGTCCATTTAAACTGAGGGAATTCACATGGCGATTCTCCTTATAACATATCCTCTCGATATTTAGAGAGCTATAGTAAATATTCCAATTATTTGGAATTCACCTTAACACACTTGCAAATAGTCACATGCCTTTTCTCGCTTGAAGTTTGGTCCCCAAACTTTGCTTATATTCTTTCGTCATTTTCCGGAGCTCCACCAAAAATCCGAACATTTTTGGACACCTCTAATTCGTAGCCCTTGTTCAAACCATTTGAATTAAATTCAATTGACTTTGAATTAAATCCTTGCAATCATGCCTCTCCTATTTTTCGTGGACCGTGCACATTTTTACGAGTCCGTGAAAATTATCCCCGTGCCCAAACTCTTTCTCTAACCTTTATTTTCCTCTTTTTTTTCTTTCTTTTTTTCTGTTTTGAAAAGAGTAAGAGAGAGGGAGGGAGCCCAACAGCCAGCAGGCCTCCTGACCTTTTCCCTCTCCCCACCTAAGTGGCCTAAGGCCCAGCCGCCGGCCTCTAAGGCCCATCTGCACCGAAGGCCCATCTGGCCCCTGTCTACCGAACCCTAGCCTCCCTGTTTTCCTTCCCCTCGCTCCCTCCTCGTCCCTCAACGCCGCCAGAGAGGATAGAACGCATGGGCAGCCCGACTCCTCTCTCCCTCGTCGCCTCCTCTCGATCCCTCCTTCTCCCAGTGCCGCAACACACCCCGTGCCCGATCCCCTCGAGTCTCCTCTCCGTGCGTGACGGCCCTGCAGACGCCCGCCTCCGTTCATCGGTACCCGTCGCCGTGTGATTTTCCCTCGCGCCACCCGCCTCTGCTTCCCTTCTCCAGGCCGCACCGCCGCCTTTCTGCTCGGCCTCCTCGTCATCGCATCATCGTCTGAGGACCGGCGTCGCCTCCAGCGCCCACAGGGCCCCTGCGCCTCGACCCGAGCTCGCCTCTTCCACAGCGTCGCCCCGCCATGACCGCGCCCCTGCTACTGAGGCCCATGGCCGCTGTTGCCCGCTGCTGCCCTCCTCCTTCTCCTGTCCGTTGCCGCCGTCCAAGACCAACAGGCCACCGCAGCGCCATTTTTTGCCTCCTCTCGCGCCCTGCATCGAGCCACCGGGCCAGGGGTCGCAGATGCCGTCCCTGCTGTCGGGGAACCTCGTTCTCCACCCGTTTCTGTCTCCGGCGCCGCGCTAGGCCTTCCCGACGCCCTTGCTGTTGTTGCTCCTCGTAGGTCTTCATGGTGCCCTCATCTCTGCTCGCGGGAGGATGAGTGTGACCGCTGCTTCGATCTGCGATACCCGAGGCCACTTGGCCTTGTTCCGATCTGGATGCGTCGAGACCATCGTTGCAACGTCGCGACCTCTGCCCCGGAGTACCTCAAGTTCGTCTACATGAAACTGCCAAGTACATCTACGCACGGATACCGTCAAGTACCTACATCGGCAAGGCTATACGGATGTTCGTTCCAGTACAACACCGAAACGTCAAGTTCGACTATGTTTTGTTGCCCTGGCCGGAGTCGTCAAGTACCCGAAGACCATATTTCACCAAGTACATCTACCGCCGTCTTCGGAATTGTCAAGAAGGCCAAGTACCGCGACACCCAGATCCCTCAGATATGTCAAGTTCAACTAACGTCGCAAGAATGAGACCGGCGGGTCCGAAGACCCCGAGTACCACGACGACCCTCGAAGAGCTCGGAACCGTCAAGTTCGAATACCGTCGCGTGAACAAACTACTTCCTCTACCATCGCTGAGTACCACTACTTCCAACGACGATCGTGAACGACTACACCGCTTGACCCGAACCGCTCCGATAACGCACGCTTCGAAGGTATAACCCCGAAATGACCGCCCGTGGACGAATGCATATGGTGTATGAAATGCTCGTGGTTGCACCGTGCCCGACGTGTTTCTTGCATGTTCCCCGTTGCCATGCTGTCGTCTCGTGGGAACCCGGTTACCGGGATCACCCCACCTTCTATCGCATGTCACGCTCCCATCACTTTTCCTTTTGCGCTGGTATCTCCATGAGCTATCGGAACCAGAATGTTGCCGTGGCACCATTTCCGCTGTCATTGTCGTGGCACCCCTTTCGTTTCCGCCATGATGACAAATGCTTCTTAATGCTCTTGTCAACTTTTAATAATAATTGCATAAAACTTGTTCACGTCAGCCGCATCATGATAACAACAATTAAAATATTTAAATTGTTGTTGCACCAAATTGATAAATGCATATGGGGATTTACCGGAATTGTTGTTTGTTATTTCCGGCCTCATTTAAACTTTCCTAAATGTTTAGTTTACTTATGCTCCACCTCTTGCCATGTTAACCAACATTTAATATTGTTGAGTACCTAAACGGGAGAGAACTAAATAATTGACGTGGTGTTTCGTCAATATGCAACTCGTTGCATATTGAGCTCCACTTAATTTGTAGGATTGTTTGTGCACTTTGCCATGCCATGAATCATTAAACCGGACATGCATCATACTTGGTTGTGCATCATGTCATGTTTATGTGATGGTTGATTACTATGTTGTTTGCTTCTTTCCGGTGTTGCTTCTTCGGGTTAGTTCCGATAACGTCACGTTTCTGAGGATCCGTTCAACTTCGTCCATTTGTCTTCTTCATGGAATCGTTCTTCTTCCTTGCAGGATTTCAGGCAAGATGACCATACCCTCGAAATCACTTCTATCTTTGCTTGCTAGTTGCTCACTCTTTTGCTATGCCTATGCTGCGATACCTACCACTTGCTTATCATGCCTCCCATATTGTTGAACCAAGCCTCTAACCCACCTTGTCCTAGCAAACCGTTGTTTGGCTATGTTACCGCTTTGCTCAGCCCCTCTTATAGCGTTGTTAGTTGCAGGTGAAGATTGAAGATTGTTCCTTGTTGGAACATGATATTTGTTGGGATATCACAATATATCTTATTTTAATTAATGCATCTATATACATGGTAAAGGGTGGAAGGCTCGGCCTTCTGCCTGGTGTTTTGTTCCACTCTTGCCGCCCTAGTTTCCGTCATATCGGTGTTATGTTCCTGGATTTTGCGTTCCTTACGCGGTTGGGTAATAATGGGAACCCCTTGACAGTTCGCCTTGAATAAAACTCCCCCAGCAATGCCCAACCTTGGTTTTACCAT
>NC_057803.1:289318143-289330014 GCF_018294505.1 Triticum aestivum | reverse complement strand
CGAGCAGACTGCGGGGCCACCTCGGGGCAACTTGAGGTTTGGTTTTACTCGTAGGATGTCTCATCTGAGTGTGCCCTGAGAACGAGATATGTGCAGCTCCTATCGGGATTTGTCGGCACATTCGGGCGGTGTTGCTGGATTTGTTTTAACTTGTCGAAGTGTCTTGTAGAACCGGGGATACCGAGTCTGATCGGAATGTCTCGGGAGAAGGTATATCCTTCGTTGACCGTGAGAGATTGTCACGGGCTAAGTTGGGACACCCCTGCAGGGATTTGAACTTTCGAAAGCCGTGCCCGCGGTTATGGGCAGATGGGAATTTGTTAATGTCCGGTTGTAGAAAACCTGAAGTTGACCTTAATTAAAATACATCAACCGCGTGTGTAACCGTGATGGTCTCTTTCCGGTGGAGTCCGGGAAGTGAACACGGTGTTGGAGTAATGCTTGACGTAGGTTGTTCTAGGATCACTTCTTAATCATAGTTGTTCGACCGTGCTTTTGCCTTATCTTCTTGCTCTCTTTTGTGAATAAGTTAGCCACCATATTATGCTAGTCGCTTGCTGCAGCTCCACCTCATACCTTTACCATACCCATAAGCTTAAATAGTCTTGATCGCGAGGGTGTGAGATTGCTTAGTCCCCGTGGCTCACAGATACTTCCAAAACCATCTTGTAGGTGCCAATGAGTCCGTGCAGATGACGCAACCAAGCTCAGGAGGAGCTCGATGAAGATCTTGTCCTTTGTGTTGTTTCGTTCGAGTTGATCAGTAGTGGAGCCCAGTTGGGGTCGATCGGGGACCTTTGTCACATTTGGGGTTCTTCTTTTATTTTGGTTCTGTAGTCGGACCTTGATTGTATTTGGATGTTGTAATGTTGTATTCATGTATTGTGTGAAGTGGCGATTGTAAGCCAACTATGTATCTTTTTCCCTTATGTATTACATGGGTTGTGTGAAGATTACCTCACTTGCGACATTGCTTTCAATGCGGTTATGCCTCTAAGTCGTGCTTCCACACGTGGGAGATATAGCCACATCGAGGGTGTGACAAGTTGGTATCAGAGCCTTCCCCGACCTTAGGAGCCCCATTGCTTGATCGTTATTAGCGGCCGAGTTGTGTCTAGAAAATTTTTTTGAGTCATTTAGGAATTATATATCGGAGAGTTTGGGAATTCTTTTTACTTCCCAGTCTCCTCCTCGCTCTGGTAAGGCATCCTGACGTAGAGTTTAGACTCTTCTCTTCTCAAATTTCACTAAAAAATTTAGGATCACGCGGGTATCTTAGAATCGTTCTGATGGTTTTGTGACGAGAACATTGTCTTGGTGCCTCCTGTCAGGGGTTTCGTGGCAGTGTCCCGGGGAGTTGAGCTCCGAGGTGTTGTCGTCACAATTTTATCATTGCAGTTCTGGAATACCTGAGTTTAGTTTCGCCGACATCGAAAATCTCTTTTATGCAGTTGTTGGTGAGATAACCTCGACGCCACCTAGTACCGGGGCGGGAGTTCGGGAGTATTGCCATAACTTGTATAACAGATGCTTTTCGAAGGTTGAGGTAGATGATTTCCGAAGGTTTCTTGGTTATGTGTTGAAGGATGGATACAGCTGGATGTAGGATTTGCTAGATTTGGGTGAGATATTATGCTTCCCCTGTATCCCCAACACCTGATTGCATAACCGGAAAATTTCGGGAGTTTATAAGTGGGAATTCAAGTAGCTCTTAGGATATCTTTCCGACGGATATATGATATGAAATTGGGGTTCAACGTCCAGTGGTCTGCCTATTCACGGTCGGTTTTATAGTGGTCTCGTTGTGTCTTAAAGAGTCCTTGGCTATGCCGACTCGGGGACGCTTCGTATGTCATGTGCACTGCCTTGTACATGATGGTGCTGTACGATCGAGCCCGTGTAGGCCCCACCACGAAAACTTCGGATGAAATCTCTATCATATGTTTGTTCCGGCTTATTCTGCAAGCCAATCCTCTGTTTTGTTTTTGAGTTGTGGTATTCGAGTTGCTTCGAAGTCAAATGTTGATTCTATACCTTTTATAAGTGGTGTCCTCCTATTCCTACGGGAGTACTAATCCTTCATGATAATCGAGATTGCCATGTCAATCCTTTTCAACCGGCGTGTTTCTCTTCAAGTGGATCCAATCATTTCAACATCAGCAAGATCAATTATCAGTTCTTCTCAATGGTGTTTGTTTCATTCGTCTCAAGCTGCCTTTGTTTTCCCGCCCACCCACCCTTTTTCTTCAGGACTAAGATTTCTTAATCAAGTATCCATTTTATTGATGTGAAGTCTCTTTATTCTTTCCTTTCTATGTTCTTACCCGGTGATTCTCATGAAGATTCTAACGGAGCTTCAAGTTCGCCACTCTTCACTCATTTTCTTCTCCGATGGAACCAAATTCAAGCTTTGGTGTTGATCATATCCCTTTTCCCTCGCTTCTAATACCTTCTCTTGCCGGTGCTCCTCATATTCATTCATTTCTCGCTATTCATTTGTTCCGGAGTGCTCAAGATATCCCGAAGACTTGTGTTTCCACTCTGCATTCGTTCAAGCTCTTTCGAGATTGTTATCTCATTCAAGCCATTTTATTCAACCGGTGCAATCCTCTCTTTTAAATCATTTCAACGGTGTTTCTTTTGAGTGGGCCCTAACCCACAGGTCTTTTCCAGGATCTTACCTGGCTCTTCTTATTTTTCCCGGAGCTATCCTCAATTTCTTTTCGAAGTTTGACGTAAGAATGATTTATCATCAGTCAAATGTCTTTCTCCAAGATCTTCCAAATTCTTTTCATCATTTGTTCAACTTTTATATTCTTCTTTATTCCGGAGTGCCTCAACAATTCTTGATGGTGTTTCTCATCGTAATTCTTAGATTTTGATGACCGAAGATGAGTTTTTCCTCCATATCTTATCCGCTCTCTCAGAGATTCGTGGTTCTAGCTTAAATGTCATACTCTCATAATTGTTTTTCGATTGTGAGAATTCTTTTCACCTATCCTAAGCAATTCAAGATTCTTTTTAGTTTGATTCTCCGGAGGCCATCAATTCAGGTTTATTCATTCTCAGCTTTCAGTTATCATTCTCCAATCTTACCGGTGCATCGTTCAAGTGATCTCTAATCAGGTTGTGATCCCTTCGTTCTCATGTATCTAAATTCTCTCAAGCATCTTCGTTCATTTGCTAAATTCTTCCCGGTGTCTTCCTTATCTTTTCTTTGTTCATTTTAATCCTTACGGTGGTTCGCTCAAGATTCTTCTTCCTTCATTTATCATATAAATTTATTCATTGTTCCAATCCTACCGGTGGTTCGTTGAAGACGTTCTCAAGTTTTGATATATCTCTTTTAATCCTTTCTACGAGAATAAGTAGTATGCCAAATCCATTGATTGTCATCAATTTAATTGGTGAAGGATAAGCATAATGTAATTCTTATTCTTGTTTCATCCAAGTGATTAATTCCTTATTCCGGAGGTGCATCATATCACATTCTGGGTTCGAGATGCTTTATCTTTTCTTTTCGCGGAGTTCCTAGCTCTCGCAATTACATCACCACGGAGATTCATTTAAATCATTGCAAGTCTTCACCTTGTGTTTCCATCTTCTCTTGCCTTCTGTTTGATCATTCCTTTGTTTACCGGAGTTCTTCATGAAGGTTCTACATGTTGGGTCATCAAGGATTTAATTCCTTCTCGAAGTGTTCTTTGAGATTCTTTTCAGAGGAACTCAAGCTTTCTTCATATTGTAATCCGGAGTGCATTCTTTCTATCATATTATTAGAGGTGGTATTATGCCATTCTTGATAATTTGAGTTCATGTTTCATGATTCACATGTTGTCAAGGATGAGATATTTTAAATCCATCATTTTCTTCATTGGAATTATCTTGGGTTATATTTCACCTAAAGCTTTCCTTTAAGAATTGTCGCTCTCATGGTGGTTATAAATGATCCAAGTTCTTCTTTTATCCTTCCGGTGAATAAGTTTCTCGTCTCCTTATTCTTATCAATACAATCTTTTTCCGTGAGTGGCAGGTTGTCACCTCATTATTTGAAATGTATTCCATAAGACCATATCAAGCTTATTCTTTTCGTTGTTGGTTTTCCAACAACTCAGTTCTAGTATTTGTTGTAAGTGTGCTCTCTCAAGATTGTGTTCCCCTTCGTTCATTCCATTCTATTCTTACTTTTGTTCCGGAGGCATTGTGATGTTCCTCTCTTCAACCCATCTTCTTGTTTTGCCAGGATCGTGTTCTTTGCTTGGTTTATCCATTTAACCGGAGTGTTGTGTCCCCTGCTCAAGTTCTTTCATCTTATCAAGTCTTGCATCTCTTGTCAACCGGAGTGCTACCCAGATTTGTTCTTCCTTGTTCCTCTTTTATAACGGAGTTTTTTCTACTTCGTTCATCTCCGTTGCATTCTTTCTTTCAATTTGTTCAACCTCTCAAGGTTCTTTGGTTTCACTCATTGGTCAGAGAAGCAACTTAGTTTCACCCTTCTCTTTCTCTTCCGTTTTCCCTCCGGTGCCATTCTAGATCTCGGGACGAGATCCTCTTGTAGTGGTGGAGTGTTGTGACGCCCAAGACTGGAGCTTCAGATGCCTTCCAGGGTTTCCGGGTTTCGTCGTGTGATTTGTTTGGTTCGTTGCATCATGTGCATTGCATCATGTCATCATGCCATCATCTCATAAGTCTTTTGCATCTCAACTAAATAAACCGTATGGAATTTCAGTCCATTTAAACTGAGGGAATTCACATGGCGATTCTCCTTATAACATATCCTCTCGATATTTAGAGAGCTATAGTAAATATTCCAATTATTTGGAATTCACCTTAACACACTTGCAAATAGTCACATGCCTTTTCTCGCTTGAAGTTTGGTCCCCAAACTTTGCTTATATTCTTTCGTCATTTTCCAGAGCTCCACCAAAAATCCGAACATTTTTGGACACCTCTAATTCGTAGCCCTTGTTCAAACCATTTGAATTAAATTCAAATGACTTTGAATTAAATCCTTGCAATCATGCCTCTCCTATTTTTCGTGGACCGTGCACATTTTTACGAGTCCGTGAAAATTATCCCCGTGCCCAAACTCTTTCTCTAACCTTTCTTTTCCTCTTTTTTTATTTCTTTTTTTCTGTTTTGAAAAGAGTAAGAGAGAGGAAGGGAGCCCAACAGCCAGCAGGCCTCCTGACCTTTTCCCTCTCCCCACCTAAGTGGCCTAAGGCCCAGCCGCCGGCCTCTAAGGCCCATCTGCACCGAAGGCCCATCTGGCCCCTGTCTACCGAACCCTAACCTCCCTGTTTTCCTTCCCCTCGCTCCCTCCTCGTCCCTCAACGCCGTCAGAGAGGATAGAATGCACGCGCAGCCCGACTCCTCTATCCCTCGTCGCCTCCTCTCGATCCCTCCTTCTCCCAGTGCCGCAACGCACCCCGTGCCCGATCCCCTCGAGTCTCCTCTTCGTGCGTGACGGCCCTGCAGACGCCCGCCTCTGTTCGTCGGTACCCGTCGCCGTGTGATTTTCCCTCGCGCCACCGGCCTCTGCTTCCCTTCTCTAGGCCGCGTCGCCGCCTTTCTGCTCGGCCTCCTCGTCATCGCCTCATCATCCGAGGACCAGCGTCGCCTCCAGCGCCCACAGGGCCCCTGCGCCTCGACCCGACCTCGCCTCTTCCACAGCGTAGCCCCGCCATGACCGCGCCCCTGCTGCTGAGGCCCATGGCCGCTGTTGCCCGCTACTGCCCTCCTCCTTCTCCTATCCGTTGCCGCCGTCCAAGACCAACAGGCCACCGCAGCGCCATTTTTTTGCCTCCTCTCGTGCCCTGCATCGAGCCACCGGGCCAGGGGTCGCAGATGCCATCCCTGCTGCCGGGGAACCTCGTTCTCCACCCGTTTCCGTCTCCGGCGCCGCGCTAGGCCTCCCCGACGCCCTTGCTGCTGCTGCTCCTCGTAGGTCTTCATGTTGCCCTCGTCTCTGGTCGCGGGAGGATGAGTGTGACCGCTACTTCGATCTGCTATGCCCGAGGCCACTTGGCCTTGTTCCGATCTGGATGCGTCGAGACCATCATTGCAACGTCGCGACCTCTGCCCCGGAGTACCTCAAGTTCGTCTACATGAAACTGCCAAGTACCTCTACGCACGGATATTGTCAAGTACCTACACCGGCAAGGCTATACGGACGTTCGTTCCACTACAACACCGAAACGTCAAGTTCGACTATGTTTTGTTGCCCTGGCCGGAGTCGTCAAGTACCCGAAGACCATATTGCACCAAGTACATCTACCGCCGTCTTCGGAATTGCCAAGAACGCCAAGTACCGCGACACCCAGATCCCTCAGATATGTCAAGTTCAACTAACGTCGCAAGAATGAGACTGGCGGGTCCGAAGACCCCGAGTACCAGGACGACCCTCGAAGAGCTCGGAACCGTCAAGTTTGAATACCGTCGCGTGAACAAACTACTTCCTCTACCATCGCCGAGTACCACTACTTCCAACGACGATCATGAACGACTATACCGCTTGACCCGAACCGCTCCGATAACGCACGCTTCGAAGGTATAACCCCGAAACGACCGCCCGTGGACGAATGCATATGTTGTATGAAATGCTCGTGGTTGCACCGTGCCCGGCGTGTTTCTTGCATGTTCCCCGTTGCCATGCCGTCGTCTCGTGGGAACCCGGTTATCGGGATCACCCCACCTTCTATCGCATGTCACGCTCCCATCACTTTTCCTTTTGCGCCGGTATATCCATGAGCTATCGGAACCGGAATGTTGCCGTGGCACCATTTCCGCTGTCATTGTCGTGGCACCCCTTTCGTTTCCGCCACAATGACAAATGCTTCTTAATGCTCTTGTCAACTTTTAATAATAATTGCATAAAACTTGTTCACGTCATCGGCATCATGATAACAATAATTAAAATATTTAAATTGTTGTTGCACCAAATTGATAAATGCATATGGGGATTTACCGGAATTGTTGTTTGTTATTTCCGGCCTAATTTAAACTTTCCTAAATATTTAGTTTACTTATGCTCCACCTCTTGCCATGTTAACCAACATTTAATATTGTTGAGTACCTAAACGGGAGAGAACTAAATAATTGACGTGGTGTTTCGTCAATATGCAACTCGTTGCATATTGAGCTCCACTTAATTTGTAGGATTGTTTGTGCACTTTGCCATGCCATGAATCATTAAACCGGACATGCATCATACTTGGTTGTGCATCATGTCATGTTTATGTGATGGTTGATTACTATGTTGTTTGCTTCTTTCCGGTGTTGCTTCTTCGGGTTAGTTCCGATAATGTCGCGTTTGTGAGGATCCGTTCAACTTCGTCCGTTTGTCTTCTTCATGGAATCGTTCTTCTTCCTTGCGGGATTTCAGGCAAGATGACCATACCCTCGAAATCACTTCTATCTTTGCTTGCTAGTTGCTCGCTCTTTTGCTATGCCTATGCTGCGATACCTGCCACTTGCTTATCATGCCTCCCATATTGTTGAACCAAGCCTCTAACCCACCTTGTCCTAGAAAACCGTTGTTTGGCTATGTTACCGCTTTGCTCAGCCCCTCTTATAGTGTTGTTAGTTGCAGGTGAAGATTGAAGTTTGTTCCTTGTTGGAACATGATATTTGTTGGGATATCACAATATATCTTATTTTAATTAATGCATCTATATACTTGGTAAAGGGTGGAAGGCTCGGCCTTATGCCTGGTGTTTTGTTCCACTCTTGCCGCCCTAGTTTCCGTCATATCGGTGTTATGTTCCTGGATTTTGCGTTCCTTACGTGGTTGGGTAATAATGGGAACCCCTTGACAGTTTGCCTTGAATAAAACTCCTCCAGCAATGCCCAACCTTGGTTTTACCATTTGCACTAACAACCTACCACCTTCCCTTGGGTTCTGCAGACCCAAGGGTCATCTTTATTCTAACCCCCCCCCCCCCGGGCCAGTGCTCCTCTGAGTGTTGGTCCGACCGAGCAGACTGCGGGGCCACCTCGGGGCAACTTGAGGTTTGGTTTTACTCGTAGGATGTCTCATCTGAGTGTGCCCTGAGAATGAGATATGTGCAGCTCCTATCAGGATTTGTCGGCACAATCGGGCGGTGTTGCTGGATTTGTTTTAACTTGTCGAAGTGTCTTGTAGAACCGGGATACCGAGTCTGATCGGAATGCCTCGGGAGAAGGTATATCCTTCATTGACCGTGAGAGCTTGTCATGGGCTAAGTTGGGACACCCCTGCAGGGATTTGAACTTTCGAAAGCCGCGCCCGCGGTTATGGGCAGATGGGAATTTGTTAATGTCCGGTTGTAGAAAACCTGAAGTTGACCTTAATTAAAATACATCAACCGCGTGTGTAACCGTGATGGTCTCTTTCCGGCGGAGTCCGGGAAGTGAACACGGTGTTGGAGTAATGCTTGACGTAGGTTGTTCTAGGATCACTTCTTGATCATAGTTGTTCGACCGTGCTTTTGCCTTCTCTTCTCGCTCTCTTTTGCGAATAAGTTAGCCACCATATTATGCTAGTCGCTTGCTGCAGCTCCACCTCATACCTTTACCATACCCATAAGCTTAAATAGTCTTGATCGCGAGGGTGTGAGATTGCTGAGTCCCCGTGGCTCACAGATACTTCCAAAACCAGCTTGCAGGTGTCGATGAGTCCGTGCAGATGACGCAACCATGCTCAGGAGGAGCTCGATGAAGATCTTGTCCTTTGTGTTGTTTCGTTCTAGTTGATCAGTAGTGGAGCCCAGTTGGGGTCGGTCGGGGACCTTTGTCGCATTTGGGGTTCTTCTTTTATTTTGGTTCCGTAGTCGGACCTTGATTGTATTTGGATGTTGTAGTGTTGTATTCATGTATTGTGTGAAGTGGCGATTGTAAGCCAACTATGTATCTTTTTCCCTTATGTATTACATGGGTTGTGTGAAGATTACCTCACTTGCGACATTGCTTTCAATGCGATTATGCCTCTAAATCGTGCTTCGACACGTGGGAGATATAGACGCATCAAGGGTGTGACACATGGTAGTTCTTAAACATTGAGAATGGTTGACAGCATTCTCAATCCCAATTAAGCATCATCGTTAAACATAACCCAACAAAATTAATTTAGAGTAACATGTTGAGATTCACATGATAATCCAGGTACTAGATACTCAAGATGTCCATAACCGGGTACACGGCTAACCATAATTAGTTTATTACACTCTGCAGAGGTTTGCGCACTTTTCCCCACAAGACTCGATCGCCTCCGTTTGGTTTCTCGCACTACATGGTGTTTGAGAAGACGGATGACCGAGACATAGTCTTTCAGAAGCGCTAGCACCTTACGATCGGGTAGACCGTACCACCTACTTCCCCTACATCTGCTAGTCTACCACTGTAAGAGTTCGCACAACTTAGTCAACTATGCTAGAGCCCATAATAGCTTGTGGCTGCACACGAAAGTTTCTAGTATGAATAGTCTCATGATCCCTTTGAGCCTGGGTGGCGGTCCAAAAGAAAACAAGCAAGTCCTGGAATACCCAGGTGCCTCAATCCACCCAGATGTGTGTTTAAGTTGCCACCTTAGATAAACCATTAATTAACAATCTCACATCTGTCATGGATATCACTCACGCAATCCACGTCTACTAGCATAGCATGGCATAATAAGCAAACGTAGAACTAACTCCCAAAGGTTTGATAATAAATAGGTAATAGGTACTACCTCAACTACTTCCCATCCCACAATTTAATTAGATCCTAATCATGCAATGTGTGAGGATTGATCTAATGCAATAAAACTTGGTAGTAGGAAAGGTATGATCAAAGTGTTACTTGCCTTGCTGATGATCCGCGAAACCTAGAGATTCGAAGTAACAGGCGGCGCACTCCGGGTATTCTATCGAAGACAAACAAACAAGCATACAATAAGTACCCATCTAATGCACGGGTAAAACTCAAAGAAGAGATCTAACCAGAAGGTTCAACTTAAGAACTCCGGTTGGCAAAAATAATCAAATCGAACGAAGCAACGAAAGTCAAACGGCGAAAGAAAACAACTTTGTTCTACTAATCTGGATCTAGGGCAAATTTTACAGTAGCAAAATCTTGTTTAAGTTGGTTAAACGGATAGAGGGTTTCGAGACGAAACTCCAGGCGCTTGAATCGCCTGATTCCGATAAACGAGCGAAAAGTTATACTAAAACGAAAATCGGATCAGGAATCGCGATCAGAAAAAATCGCGGATTTAATCCGAGAAAAAGAAAAACGACGAACGTTCGCTAGAACGAACGCTCACTATTTAAATAAACCGGAAAAACCGATCTATTTAAAAACGAATCTAAAAAAACTGATGGAAAAACCAAACGGTTTTTTGAAAAAAAATATAAAAAAACGGCGCGGATTTCGAGGCGGCGGCGGGCGGCGAGGCAGCGCGGCGGCGGCGTCGCGGCGGCGGCGGCTTGGGGCTGGGGCGGCTAGGGTTTGCCCGGGTGGTCTGCCCCGGCTTATAAAGCCTGCCCGGGCCGGTGTCCAGGTCGGACACGGCCCGTAGGTCGGTGCGCATTTTTTTTAAATAATTACGCGCAGAAGAAAAATAAAAAGGAATACTAAACCGACTCCAAAAATTCCAAAATAAATTTTCACGGGCTTCTAAAATCAAGCTGCGCAAGGTGAACATTTATTTGGGACCTAAATTCAATTTTGACAAACGCACATTTTTCCTAAATTCAAATAAAATACCGAAAAACCCCAAAATAAAATCTTATTTGATTTTATTATTAAATCCTTAATATTTCTTTATTTTAGGAAAGTCATTTTATTCCCTCTCTCATATTTTTGTAATAGAAATAATTGATGATAAAATAAATAAAATCAAATGATCCTATTCTCAAAATTTGAGAAAACTCAAATATGAAAATAACGAAATCCCCAATTCTCTCTGTGGGTCATTGAGTTGCTTAGGATTTCTAGGATCAACCAAAATGCAAAATAAAATATGATATGCAATGATGATCTAATGTATAACATTCCAAATTGAAAATTTGGGATGTTAAAGTGGCGTAGGAGCCTGAGTAGCGAGCACTGAGGGAACCTCCAGCAAACCAGCACCGCGAGTCTCCTCATAAGCCAAAACCTTCTCATCATAAGCACGATCAGCAGCCTCATCAGTAAGCTTAGCCGCATCCTTGGCGGTCTGATTAGCATCCGGAGCAAGAACCAGTGGAGTCAGCGGAGTAGGGGCCATCGGAGGAACCGGACGTGGCGGACAGCAAACCTCGCCAGAAAGAACACCCCAAAGACGGATGCCACGCATGTGAATGCGCATAAAGCCAGTGAACTCGGTGTAGTTAGTACCATCGAAAATCACCGGACAGCGAGGGACAACAACATAGCCAGATGCATCAGACATTTTTTTAGGAAACAAGTACGAGACGATCCCGACGAGAACCGCAGACAGACGTCGCTAGCAGCAGGGGACGGCTGCAGGAAAATAGGCGCTGGCACCCAGGTTGCCGCCGGGAGTGCTGGATCGCAGGAGAGGCAGGCGCGGCTGGATCCAGAGAAAGGCTAGGCGCGGCTTGGACTCTGGCGACTGGATCGAGCTCTGGCGACTGGATCAGGCAGCCCTGGCGACTGGAGGAATCGGGAGGAGGCGAGCGCCCCTGGCGACTAGAGGAATCGGGAGCCCTGGGGATCGGGCGCCCCTGGCGTGCTGGAGGACCTAGCGATGGGAGGAACCGGGCGCCCCTGGCAGCTGGAGAAGTTCGAGCGCGCTGGAGCAGGAGGGAGATCGACGAGGGCGTGGACCGATAGGAGCACGAGTTGCGCGTGCGAAAAAAAACCCTAAAGCTCTAATACCATGTTAGGAAAGCAACTTGTATTCCCATG
>NC_057803.1:289311445-289317662 GCF_018294505.1 Triticum aestivum | reverse complement strand
CAACGGGATAAATACAAAGGGGTACATGACTTATAATATAACTCTAACATTTTCAATAGCAGGAACCTCCAAATTTTGTACATTCTAGATCGATAAAATCGCCATGATGACTGTCCTAAAAAAAAGTAACTCAGTAACTAACTATGTAATTGCTTCTGATCAATTAACACATGACGAGTGTATAAGTTGCCAATGAGTCGGGGTAAAACGTGGAAACTAGAGTTGCTAGCGTCATACATGAGCCTATGTATCTCGAAAAATCAAAATCAAAATGGTAGGCCCTGCACAAGCGTGCCATGATTGGGCGGCCGCATGAAAATCTGTACCTGCCTCTGGTCCACACAATTCCTTTATTTCCAGACATTATATTTCATCCATGCGAAATATTTTTGTTATCTCTCTCTTTTGAGCAATTTTAACCTGGAGCACTAGTATGGTTTTACCCCTGCGATGCAGTGTTTGGATTGCGCAAACCTGTAAAAGGGTATATATCTTCAAGGTTTATCATATGTGAAGCATCGGATTTATTTTGTTTAGCGTTTCAGCACATGTAAATAGCAAAAGCAGACAGCGTTAGGTGAAACAAAAGCAGACAGCGTTAGGTGGTTTCAGTAATGGCATTTGACAAGTGCACATGCAACTCGGCCAGCATTATATCGTTAAACGAAAAATCTCGATGCATTTCATGAAAGCCCATCGCAGCCAACCAGAAAACACGAGTGTTGCCCTGTCAACCAAAAGTTTGAAGCAGAAGATGGCTTAAAATTATTTCCAATACGATTGATCTCGTTCACGAACAGATTGCAGCTCCAGCTCCGGCCAAGATTACTAAGTCACATGTTCAGCAACAACATCCGCACCAAAATAGCTACAGGACTGAAGTCATTTCATCGACAACAACTTACCACGGTATTAAATGCTTTCTCCAAAAATTATCACACTACGGGCAAATTGTCGGTGGGAGCTCACTACTTCCTGGGTTGCTCCACACAGACCAAATATCATGAGCAACTCCGATTCAAAAACGGTGTTACAAGAAATTTTTGAACTGAAACTAGAGTGTGTGAAAGTGTGTCTTCTTTTACGGTTATGGTCGCACGAACGAAACAAAATAAATAATGGAATAAAAAATATATCAGACATAGCATTTTCCATTGATTACCATTTGTCATAGGCTTGAAGGTAAAAAGCGTGAGCAAGCACTACGCAAAGAAAACAACCCAAAGGTGAAAGGCGCCACTTCATTGAAGCAACACAATCAGGCTGAGGCTTCACACTCAGAAATGACCAGGGCGTGCTGCTGTAGCAGGTAACCTTGAGCATGTTTTAAACCCACGACATGCTGAATTTCTAGCTTTTCAACAAGTTGTATTCAAATGGCTGTCAAAAAGTGATGTTTGAAACAGATTGCATGGTGTTGATGCAAGCTGTTGTTAGTGATGAATATGACTGATTTCTTATACATGTGGGCTTAAGGGTTAAGTGATGTTTCCACAGTGCATTGTAAGCGCGAATGTCATGTAGCAGCAGAGAGTGTTCTGATAATTGGCAAGGCCAATTTCCCAAGTTTGTATTAGAAGGCTGGTTTGTCAGATTGACCTATTTGATGGCAGAGATTTGTTGGATCTGCCCCCTTTGGGTCTTTTTATATCGGTATATATAGATTAATGGAATGCGTTGTCTTCCTTCAAAAAGAAAATCAACGGCAGTACCAACATTGCAACAGTACATCTATGCCAAGTCCACCCAGTAAGGTCCAACTGAGAAAGGACTACAGATAGTTTCTTTCAAACGTTTAAACATAGCACTGAGAACAACAAATATTTGGATGGTTATTTCGATTCTTCCAACAAGGCCATGACTGGAACTGTACTCTTAAGCAAGCAAGACGTGCCAACTGAAAAAGGGGATAACATCATACATCAAGAGATTATATTATCTATCATACTACTGTTGAAAACAACTCTGACATATGAAGTCCATGGCTGCCAGACCTAGAAACTCTCCTTCTGGAACAGTATTGATCCAACCATGACGGCGATTCCAGTTACAGCAACCGTAAAGAGAAGTCGCCTGTGTTGTGCAGCAGGCACAGCACGCGCCGGTCGTACCGGTAGAGGAGGCCGCACTTCTCTCTCTGGAAAGGTTCTGGCACTGAAATTTCAAACATCTGGTTAGCTAAGAGGTCTACTATAGTATCTTCAAAATTCTAGCAACAATATACTTGCTTATAAAATCAAAACAAAAAAACATCAACATACAGGATCTACGAAAAGGTTATCATCTTTGACTTGTAACCTAATCAAATTTTGAACTGATTTTGAATTACATTGACTAAGTATGTAAGGATCCCGTCTAGGATATACTCCCTCCGTCCCATAATATAAGAACATTTTTGACACTAGCGTAGTGTTAAAAACGCTCTTATATTATGGGACGGAGGGAGTACTATTTGCAGATAATGGATTGCATTTAGTTTAGCAACACAAATAAAGATCACTGAAAACAAGTAGTCAATAATGTATAGACTGAGCAACACTAATCTTTAAATGGATCATACATTGTACGATACCCGATAACCAAAATAACAAAATTCAACAACTCCTTGGGACATGTGGGAACATGTTTACCTTGATGATTCTTCAGAACCATTTGAGCTAACGTGGCACTGCATTTCGTGCCCTATCCATTCACGAAGTCTAATATACTTCTTGCATGTTTGACAAAACTCCGTTCGGTTTCCACATACATCCTGTATCTCAAACTACTATGATCAGAACAAATCGACATGTATCAAACAAATTCAAATAAATATGTACCTTCAAAGGTAAACAACAAACTACACCTGATGTTCATGAATATCAATTGCAGGCAATTCGTACTCACAATATGCACACGCAACCATCCTTTGTGTGCACTGTTCACTTTTATGAAGATCAAGTATCTCCGGTCGCAAGGTTTCTTTGCACAGGGAGCAATTTACCTGCATTTGATAAGATAAACTTATTGCACATGTACAACAGAAAAAAAAAACAGAAGCTGTTATCAAAATCCTGGAATATGTGCATTTTGCATTAGCTCCTGGTTTCAATTGTGATAAAATTAGCATAGCTGAAGAAATGTGCCTTTCTTATTTGCAGGTACAAGAAAAGGCGAACAAGCTAAGGAGATGTGTGTCCAGTTTATACAAGTACAAGAAGAAGATAACTAGCCATCATGTGCTGGAAGAAGAATATTATTTCCTATAATTTTGATTCTAACACGACTTGGTTTCTATACTTGTTGCAGCTAGTAGCTTAGACTTCGTGTCACATTAGCTTCAGTTTCTTTTGGCTATGTTTTAAAACTCTGTCATGCGCTTTCTTACTCTCTACCTTAAATATCACTTGCAGCCACCAAAATGAACTTAACAGGGAATCAATTGTGTAATTGATGAAGTCTTCTATACACTTTAGATAAGATATAGAATATGCACCACCAAAATGAAAAATGTAGCATAAACTACACAAAGAGAACCAACATTATGGCATAATCTTCTGAAATACACAATGAGAACCAACATTATGGCATAATCTTCTGAAAACTAAAAACGTGGCATTTAGGATCAGACTGCAAAACTCAAAACATGCATTTAGAATCAGACTGCAAACATACCGGAGCATGATTTTCATTGTAGTGTTCTTCCATAAGCTTCCTGGGAACCATTTCTCCACAGTGCTCGCACTTTTGAAGGTTACGAGCACAGTGTACGGAATGCAAGTCGATGTTTGATGATGGAATTTCTCGTTGACTGGAGAAAAGAAGATGCAAAAACTAAAATTGTTAACCAACTTGTGACATTGCCAGACCCAAGATGGTCTGAAGACTAAATTCAGACAAGTATTCACTGAATAACAGAACTTAGCAAAAGTTGAGCTTGATTGCGAGGAAGTTAGAACGAGTTCTGATCAATGTTTTAAATAGCGGGCTATGGTATATAGTGGCAGCCCTTAAAAACAGCTATAGCAGCGAGGAACACTGGCGGCTAGGGTTTACCCCAATGCAAGCAGAATGTCCCGGAAGGCTCTAGAATCCTGGCTGTATAGCCTTACAAGATTGTAGGAAACAAAAGAAAAGCAGATGGGGCAGTTGGCCACTGTAGCCCTTTTGCTGGAAAGCAAACAACAGCCCTAACGCCTTCCAGCCATCCGATGAAGAATCGACGTCGTCTCGATCATCTTCAACAGTGAAGCGGTAAGGAGGAACTAAAGATATTGGATGATAGATGGATGGCCCACAGTGCTTCGTGCCAGCGGATCATGATTCAAACTTAACTCAACTAGTTCTCAGTGTCGAAATATTCTGAGAAATACCGCTATGGTCCTGGCAGATATCAATCAAACTACAACAATAGAAGTCATAGACTGTGAAGAGCTTGATTGAGAGTTTTTTTTTTTGACACAACTGACAGTGGTAGTTAGAAGCAATCCAGATCGATAAGGTACTGATCCCATAGCTCTACCAACTAATACTAGGTTCATCCTTTATACTTGTGATTAGAATATGATGCCAAAAGCAAACAATGCATACTTAATATAAAGAAATGTATTAACAATGTCCTGGCATCAATGATCACGAATTATAATCTAATCCGTTTAATATCTTTTCTCCAAATAACAAATGGATTGCTTTGAAACAATAGTTGTTCAAACCTACTCCATCAGGAACCTCCGTTAAGTAAGTAGAGAAACCAAGCATCAGAGTACTTTCCCTTCCACTCAGTTTGATGGTTTCTCATGGAAGTTAATATTAGCAAGTATGACCAGGCATTGGCGGGACAAGATGGTCTAGCACATCATGCAAGATGCTACATCGGTTGCTAGTGTGACCTTTTTCAATAAGCTGCACAATGAACACATTCTCAGGAGTACCGACGGTCACCTATCCAGCCGGCTTATAACTAGCAAACGCGGAAACCTAGTTTGTCCAAGAAAGTCTGTTTAATCGTGTGGGCGTGTGGCACGCTCGAGTAATTAATCCAATACACAACCTCGATCTTTCAGGACCAATCAAACCGGGTCTTCCTTAGCTCAGATCCAAAACGAAGAGAGCGCACGATATGTAATCGTCCTGAAACGACGCACGCACGCACGCACGCCACCAAAGAAGAGGCGAAGAGGTAGCGGCGCGGAACGGGAACAGGGTAACCAACCAGTGGGCGCAGGTGGAGGTGGCGACGACGGCGGCGATATGAGAGCCGGCGTCTGCCATGGCGCTCATCTTGGGGCCGGAGGGACGGATCGCGCTCTCCTGTGGCACACTCCCTCGTTCCCGTTCGGACAGGCGAGTGCTGCGGTGGGCTGGAGAAGGAATTTATGACAAGAGGAAAGAGATCGGGTCTGGTCTCTGTCCGGAGGATGAACACAATGATAATAACGTACCCGTGCGTTGCAATAGGAAAAATGAATCTTTGCATAAAGATCTTTCGTAAAATGATAGTGACGGAAGCGCGAAGAACGATCGTATATTAGGTAATAATGCTACACAACCATTTTTAAAGGTCAGATTTGACCGTTTAAAAAAAAAACAAGTTCGCATTTTAATAAATTATATGCACCACAAAAAGATATGTCGTACCTCCAATGATGATGGTCGCGTACTACCATTTTTTCCTAACCATATTACCAGTTTTCGAGATATAGAGGACATATTTGTTATATATAAGAACACTGATTGTGACTAACTTATCCCATCACTTCTCTGTCTAATTATACAGATCTATTGAATAAGTATAACTAAATTGTATCAAGCAAAATATAGTAAAATAACTTGAAGATATTATTATTAAAGTCTTTTTTTTTGAAATGTTTATTGTTAAAGGTTAAGACAATACAAAGCACTTACCTATCACAGGCTGGAATTGAGTAACTGAACAATTGTCAAAACAAACATCTGTGATGTTAGAAATTTTAACTTGACCGAAGAAAACATCATCATTTCAAGCATAATCCATGCAAAGTTTGCATTCAGTTATACCTATACTTATTTCCGAACGTTCAAAAGGTATTGTCTCATCTCAAACATTCCATCAGACTTAGCGAATACTATGGACAATATACACCTTGTGAACATAGTCAGGAAAAAGACTGGCAAAGAAGAAACCGCCCTCAGGCAACTAAAAACACCAAAAATAAGGCAGCGGCGAGGAAAGCGTTTACCTACAGTGCAAATATCGGTG
>NC_057803.1:289309709-289311258 GCF_018294505.1 Triticum aestivum | reverse complement strand
ATGCCTTGGTAGGAGCGACATAGGCATGTCCGATGAACCCAGTTTCATTTATGGCCATAATTACCTGCCCGAAAGGAATCCTGGTTGGGCAACGACCAGTCGTGCTCGTCGACAACATGCTCCTCCAACACATCCTCCGACTCATGTATAATTTCTCCTTGTCCATCCCCTTTCAGTACTCCGTCGCCGGTACTCCCTCGTACTCGCAAACCAGTATGATCATTGCTTGAAATCGCATCTTGGATCTGCCGAGATATCCACGATTTCCCCTGGCACGCCCCTGCTTTGCGCCTTTAGAGCTACTCCTCTAGCATGTTCGACATTTGGCATTTGTTTCCTCTAAAGTGCAAAACCCACATACTTTCAGGCTTTATCAATTACACTTATCCATGACGATGAAGAATGTTAGATTCAGTTGCGATCAATTAGTTCTTGTTCTTTATTTTCATTTAGCTACCTATCCTAGCTAGGAGATATTGAGATGGCAGCCAGCTGCATTGCAGAGGTTCGACGGTTTGACAGAGTTAGAACTCAAAGCGAATATTGCACACAGCAAGTCCTTTTGTTCAGACATTCCACTGATTGAGCAGATTAAGGAAAACAATCAGCACATGCTAAATGGTGTACGCTGTCTCAAAATCAAATAAAAGGATTAAGAGGCGCAATCTGATACATCTGATTGTGTAATGAAGTCTGCAAAAAACAACTACTTCAGAGGTGCCCTGAATCAGCAGAAAATTATGCCAAATGCCATTTTTTAGAAGACGACCAGCTCCAGCATGTGGCGGTGGCAGCCACCATGGCGTCATCACTGCAATAGACGTTACTGGAGCCCTGTAACGCCCCAGATAACTTTCCCAATTTGTACTCCAACTCTTGCTGTTTCCGGCGTTAAGTTATTTTATTTTCTCGGGTTCGGGTTTTGTCTTCATGTGTTGTTTTCGTTTTCATGCATCTCATATCATGTCATCATGTGCATTACATTTGCATATGTGTTCGTCTCATGCACTCGAGCATTTTCCCCGTTGTCCGTTTTGCATTCCGGCGCTTCGTTCTTCTCCGGTGGTCAATTCTAGCTTTCTTTCGTGTGTGGGGATTAAACATTTCCGGATTGGACCAAGACTTGTCATGCGGCCTTGGTTTACTACCGGTAGACCGCCTGTCAAGTTTCGTATCATTTGGACTTCGTTTGATACTCCAACGATTAACCGAGGGACCGAAAAGGCCTCGTGTGTGTTGCAGCCCAACACCCCTCCAATTTGGCCCAAAACCCACCAAACTCTGCTCCATGTCCTAGAGCGTTCGATCACGATCGCATGGCCGAAAACCGCACCTCATTTGGACTCTCCTAGCTCCACTTATGCCTATATATACACTCCTCCGTTTTCGGATCTCTCTCCCTCTCCGAAACCCTAGTAAAAAAACAGATCCCCGCACCGACGGACATGTCCGGAGCCTAGACGGACACGTCCGCCGCGCCCCCTCAGCCTACCAGCCGCTGCCACATGGCCCGGGCGAGCCCCACTTCGCCGCCGCCGCCCGAGCCCAC
>NC_057803.1:289306852-289309262 GCF_018294505.1 Triticum aestivum | reverse complement strand
CCTCGGCCCCCCTCTCTTCGGCGAGCTTCATCCGATTCCGGTGAACAGGAGCACGAACTCCGGCGAGCTCAGATCTGGCCTCGGTTCGCGCGCCGCGAGGAACCCTAGCCGGTTCACTTTTTCTCCCTCTCCCCTAATTTTTATGCCTACTTTGACCTACCGTATCTCCGCATCTGTAGCTCCAATTTGGACATATAGTATATCAAAATGTTCGCCTCGACGAGTACATCATTTCATTCCATTGCATCATTTTCATTTGAGTTCATCTTGATGCCCAAAATGCTGTTAGAAGGAGGCTTCGTGAGTTAATTGTCAGATCTGCTAGTTCATCTTAGACTTTTGTCATTTTTGCCATGATTATTGTGTGCATGATATGCCTATGAGTCCTTCATATGTTTTGTTAAGGATTTTGTCTTCTTTCCAAAGGTGCAACCCATGTATTTTTAGGATGTGTGTGGTGACTTGTGCAAGCTTGCAAAGTGAGGCACCCGGTAAATCTGTTTTCAGAGACTTAGTAGTTTTCACTAAGTCTGTGATTATTTAGTTCATGATGCCATATGTTCAGCTTGTTTCCTAGTGATCCATGCCTCTTTTGAGGATGATCACTAAGGGAGTTTTGTTAATCATGTTATGCTCTATCCATCCATGTCTTTGTTTGCTATTATGGAGCAACCTAGCTTGAGTCAATCGAGCTCTACTTTTGCTTCGTGGTGAATCTGGGCAGATCGTCAACTCGTTTGCGATTTTGCCGATGCTGTTGTAGTTGATCCGTGCATGCTATGCCATTGTTCTTGCCATGTCTAGCTTGTATTTTGTGCCTTCTTAATGGATGTATGCTTGCCTTGCCATGACTTGCACCGTGGTGAGTGCATCGAGCTTGTTTACATGCCTTCGTGAGTTATGTTTCAGCATGTCTCAGTTTTCACTAAGTCTGAAAACTGATTATGTTTTTGCTATGTTCGTGTGCCCGTTAGTATATTTTATGAACCCTTTTGGCCCCAGGTCACTTTGGGACTTTTGTTAAGCTTGTTGAGTAGCTCCATTGCATGTTCTTACTTATCTTAATCAGGTCATGTATCATATTGTTTTGCTGCTCCAAAGAGGGCTTCGTGATCTGAAATTTCAGACAAGTGTTAATTTCACTAAGTCTGGAATCTGTTTTGCATTTGCGTTTTTGACATGCTTGTTTGAACCTCATAATGGATGAATTGGCCGTGGCTCAGTGCTAGTATTTTGTTAAGCATCTTGTGTGCATCCCTGCCATGTATTTTGTTGTCATGTTTGGTGGCTCTAGCATGTTCATTTCATTGCGTTTAGATGCCTACTTGCTGTAAATCGCAGACCGGTGTCATTTTTGAAACGCTTGCCATTTCCAAACCGTAACTCTGATTCCGATGATCTTTATATCGTTTTCAAGCGATTTCATCTCATCTCTCCAGTGGCACAGTTGGAATTCCAAGTTGAGGCCAGGTTCATGCATTTCCTGTTATATCTTGCATTTTGCATCCCGCATCGCATCCCGCATAGCATATCGTCATTTCATCATATTGCTTGGTCTTGCACGTGGTTGATTGTATCCTTGTTGCTTGTTTGTCTTGTTGGGTAGAGCCGGGAGACGAGTTCGCTACCGAGGAGCCCGTTGAGTTTGCTTTTGAGGATCCAGTCAACTCTGAGAACTGTGCAGGCAAGATGATCATACCCTCGAAATCACTACTATCTTTGCTATGCTAGTTTGCTCGCTCTCTGCTATGCCAATGCTACGATGCCTACCATTTGCTTGTCAGCCTCCCAATTGCCATGTCAAACCTTTAACCCACCTTGTCCTAGCAAACCGTTGATTGGCTATGTTACCGCTTTGCTCAGCCCCTCTTATAGCGTTGCTAATTGCAGGTGAAGATTGGAGACCGTTCCTTGTTGGAACATTTACCTACTTGTTGGGATATCATTATATTGCTATGTTATCTTAATGCATCTATATACTTGGTAAAGGGTGGAAGGCTCGGCCTCTCGCCTAGTGTTTTATTCCACTCTTGCCGCCCTAGTTTCCATCATATCGGTGTTATGTTCCTGGATTTTGCGTTCCTTACGCGGTTGGGTTATAACGGGAACCCCTTGATAGTTCGCCTTGATTAAAGCTTTTCCAGCAATGCCCAACCTTGGTTTTACCATTTGACACCTAGCCTTTTCTTTCCCTTGGGTTCTGAAGACTCAAGGGTCATCTTAATTTTAACCCCCCCCCCCCGGGCCAGTGCTCCCTCTAAGTGTTGGTCTGAACTGAGCTGCTTGCGGGGCCACCTCGGGGAAACTTGAGGGTTGGTTTTACTCGTAGCTAGTCTCATCTGAGTGTGCCCTGAGAAAGAGATATGTGCAGCTCCTCGGGATTTGTCGGCACATTCGGGCGGTGTTGCTG